>NC_073691.1:96214006-96289616 GCF_029784155.1 Uranotaenia lowii
CTGTTGAACGGTCACAAGTCGTTCGACTGCACTGGGCCAGACAGAAGTGGCATATGCTGGCGCTGCAGCGAAACCGGCCACAAGTCGGCTAACTGCAAAAAGCCTGCTAAATGCCCTGTCTGCGCTGGAGACCACGCTGTTGGCAACCCTAGGTGCCCCGCCTACACAAAGGCGCAGGCGGTACCACCCCGGGCGCCAAGAGCATAGAGGTCGTCCAACTTAACCTCAACCACTGCTACACAGCACACCAGCTGTTGCGGCAGATGACAGTTGAGGAAAAGTTGGACATCGCGCTAGTGGCAGACCCATATCGCAGAGCTGCGAATGGCATTAATTGGGCGACTGATGATGCCAAACTGGCCGCGATATGGGTTACAGGTAGTTTCCCCATACAAGAAGTTGTGGCGACGGAAAACGAAGGCATGGTGGTGGCCAAAGTTAACGGGATCTACTTCTGTAGCTGCTATGCTCCCCCAAGGTGGTCCTTGGAGAGGTTTGGCACTATGGTTGACAAGATGGTGGATGTGCTAATGGGGAAAAGCCCCATCGTTATTGCTGGCGACTTTAACGCGTGGGCCGTTGAATGGGGTAGCCGCCTCACAAACCCCAGAGGTCAAATTCTTCTAGAAGCCCTGGCGAGGCTTAATGTGGATCTGGCCAACGTAGGGAATACCAGTACCTACCAAAGTTGGAACGGGAGCGAGTCAACCATAGATGTCACCTTCGGTAGCCCGGGGTTGGTGAGCGATTGGATGGTGAGCGAGGCCTACACGAATAGCGATCACTTCGCGATTCGCTATCGGCTAGGCTCAAGTACGCGGACAGGTAGACGCGAGTCTCGTACAGGAGAACGCCTCTGGAAGACAACGCAGTTCGACCAGAACGTCTTTGTCGAAGCGTTGCACTGGGAGAGGAACCTGGACAACCTGTCCGCGGAAGAACTGACGAGGGTTCTAGCTCGCGCTTGCGATGCTGCGATGCCGAGAAGGGCCAAGCATAAAAGCACTAGGCCACCCGTCTATTGGTGGACGGAGGAAATTGCGGGTCTGCGTGCCGACTGCCATAGGGCAAGGCGCAGGATGCAGAACGCAAGGACCCAAGAAGAGCGAACGGAGCGTAGGCCACTCTTCACAAGCGCGAGATCGGCCCTCCGCAGGGCCATTAACGCAAGCAAGAGGGCACGTTTCAAACAGTTATGCCGTGACGCCAACGACTGTCCATGGGGTGATGCCTATCGGATAGTCATGGGCAGAACTAAAAGTGGGGGTGCACCACCTGAAACGTGCCCCGATAAACTGAGAGTCATCATCAATGAGCTGTTCCCACAGCACGATGTTACCCGCTGGCCAACAGTCCCGTATGACTGGGACACAAGCGCCGAAGAGAGGATAACGGTGGAAGAACTTCGCGAGATCGCAAAGTCTCTCCAACCGAGGAAGGCCCCCGGACCGGACGGCATTCCGAACGTCGCGGTGAAGGCCGCGATCAGGGAATTCCCCGATATGTTCCGAACATCGTTGCAACGATACGTGACGGAACGGGTGTTTCCTGACACGTGGAAACGGCAGAAACTTGTTCTTCTGCCAAAGCCGGGTAAGCGTCCAGGAGACCCATCGGCATATCGGCCGATCTGTCTACTGGATACAGCGGGTAAGGTCCTGGAGAAGGTGATTCAGAACCGACTTCAGAGATACACGGAAAGTGAGGGCGGACTCTCGGGGAAACAGTTTGGTTTCCGTCGAGGTCGCAGCACCGTAGAAGCCATCCGCTCGGTCATCGAGGTAGCGGACAGAGCCAGGCTGACCAAGAGGAGAGGGCTCCGCTTTTGCGCGGTTGTCACTCTGGATGTGAAGAACGCCTTCAACAGTGTCAGTTGGACAGCGATTGCGTCGTCGCTCATCCAAATGAGGATCCCGGCATATCTGTATAGGCTTGTGGAAAGTTACTTCCACAATCGCCAACTGCAGTATATGACCGGCGAGGGTTTGCGAACACAAGAGGTTTCGGCGGGTGTTCCACAGGGGTCAATACCGGGCCGAGTTCTGTGGAACATCACTTACGACGAACTCCTACGAACGAGCCTCCCATCGGGAGCCGAACTCGTAGGATTTGCAGATGATGTAGTCCTCTTGGCGAGGGGCTCCTCAACAGCGGAGGTTGAGCTACTGGCCACGGTAGCTATCCAGGAAGTGGAACGCTGGATGCACTCCAAGTGCCTGCGTCTAGCCCACCACAAAACCGAGATGGTGCTTATCACCAACCTGAAATCACCCCAAACAGGTACCATTGCCGTTGGACCGTGCAACATCGTGTCTAAACGCGCAATTAAGTACCTAGGGGTGATGATTGACGACAGGCTCAGCTTCACGAGCCATGTCGAACACGTGTGCAAGAGAGCGGCAATGGCCACGGCCGCACTCACACGAATGATGCCGAACTCCTCGGCTATCCAAAGCAGCAAAAGGCGGATCATTGCAAGTGTGACCACTTCGATCTTGCGGTACGGAGCAGCGGCCTGGAGGCAGGCCCTGGGAGGAAGCTGTAACCTGCAGCGACTTAGCAGCGTTCAGCGGCTGATGAACCTGCGGGTTATCAGCGGATACCGGACCATGTCGTCCGAAGCCGCCTGTGTAGTAGCGGGTGTTATGCCCATCTCGGTTTTGCTAGAGGAGGATGTCTATTGCTACGACAACAGAGACACGCCCAACGTTCGAGATCTCGCCAATGAGGACTCGATGTCCAACTGGCAGCAGCTGTGGGACAGCTCAACGAGAGGAAGGTGGACCCATCGTCTGATCCCGCACATCGGGAGCTGGATCGGAAGAAGGCACGGTGAAGTGGACTTCTATATGACGCAATTCCTGACTGGTCATGGATGCTTCATGAAGTACCACTACCGGTTTGGACATGTGGCTTCGCCATATTGCCCAGATTGTGGTGACGTAGAGGAAACACCCGAACATGTGGTGTTTGTCTGTCCGAGGTTTGCAGCGGTACGTACTTCCATATTTGCCGCCTGTGGGCCTGACACGACAGCAGACAACGTTGTACAGAGGATGTGTGCGGATTCCAACACTTGGCATGCGGTCAGCGATGGGTTCACCCGGATCATGACTGCCCTGCAGAGGAGCTGGAACCAACGGCAGTCCGCGAACGGTGTAGGATGACTCCATCGGCGGGGAGCATCTGAGTAGTGTGCGTCCGATCCCCTGATCGAAGCTACAAAGATAAGGCATCATCTTCTGCGTAGCGGAGGTCAGGGGTGCGCCGCGAACGTGTGTAGGATACCCCAGTGTCGGGGGGTATCCGAGTAGTGCCGCTTCCTAAGAGGGAAACTGCGGGGATAAGACTTCACCTTCCTCGTAGCGGATCTCGAGGGAAGAGGGTTAACCACTGTCGGGGGATACCCACGGGTAGAGAGGCTCTCGTCGCCGGGCGAGCCTCTCGAGTCGGTGTAGGATGTCGTCACCGTCGGGAAACATCCGAGTCGTAGCGTTCCAAGTCCCGAATGTGTGCCGTGACAGGCGCGAGTCTAGGATAAGCTGCTCTCGATTTGGCACACAACGGGCAGGAAAATCCGCGGGCCAAAAATCCTAGGGTTGCCAACCAGGGTTGCCAGTGTAGGATGACGTCTTCGTCGGGAATCATCCGAGTCGTTGCGTTAAGTCCCGCGCGTGTGCCGTGACAGGCGCGAGTCCAGGATAAGCTGCTCTCGATCTGGCACACGACGGGCAAGGTGGCAAACTTCGAAACCTGAAGATAAGAGGTCGGGCTTCGAGTCGTTAGAGGAGAGGTCAGGCCTAAAACCTTCAGGCGGAGAGGTTTGTGTGGTCAACCCCGAGTCTTTATGATAGGAGGTCGGGTCCCGAGTCGTAAGAGGAGGGATCAGGCCCCTTACCAACAAGAGGAGGGGTACAAGTGGTCATCTCGAGTCATTACGAGGAGAGGTCAGATTTCAAGTCGTTAGAGGAGAGATCGGGCCTTGAATCGTGCAGAGGAGAGGTAAACCTCGAGTCGATGCGAGGAGGGGTCGGATCTCAAGTCGTTAGAGGAGAGATCAGGCCTCAAGTCGCGAAGAGGAGAGGTTTGTGTGGGAATCTCGAGTCATTGCGAGGAGATGTCGGTTCTCAAGTCGTTAGAGGAGAGTTCAGGCGTCGAGTCGTAAGGATGAGAGGTTTTGCTGAAAGTGGTCTCGTTAATGAGTATTGCCTTTGAGCGCATTAGCGCGAATAGACCTCCCACTATTGAAGCATAGTGTACTAAACAGTTCGAGGTGGGAACCAGGTCTGCGGCCCCAGGTGGAGTTTAGGGAGTAGGGGGTATACACGGAGTATATCATGAGTCTGCCCATTGTACCCATGGACCCAGAGTAGCAAACTGGGGGGACGCGGTGGCTCGCCGTGCCTTGGAATACAATCCGTAAACCGGGATTTACCACCTGTGGTTACCAACTAAAAAAAAAAAACACACACACACACACACACACACACACACACACACACACACACACACACACACACACACACACACACACACACACACACACACACACACACACACACACACACACACACACACACACACACACACACACACACACACACACACACACACAAACCAATTGGCTCAAAAACACATCTCTCTCTGACACTCTGTCTTCATCAATTATTTAGAAGGGCGCAACTTGGAAAAACTTAAAAATCCGGACGTAAAAATAGTGGTATTCAATATTATTTTGATCATCTATTTTAGATGAACAGAGAAAAACTTCAATCAGCAATCATCTTCATTTTGGAACACAGGTACACCCATAGAAGAGGTTGCAAAAATCCAATGCCTATTTAGCACATCTCTGTGCCGATAATGCGCTGAAATGTGCACTGTGCCGAAGATGATATGTTTGAAAAACCGTAACTGGCATAAGGACTCGGCTCCCAACTAAAATGATGCATGACCACTACATTCAAGCAAAACAAGAAAAACATTTTATGGGATTTCGTTCCTATTGGATAATTCATCCCAGAAACAAGAAAATAAAAAAATTAACCACAGCGCCCGTAGGGAGAATCGAACTCAAATCACTAACCAAATGGTCTTGCCAGACCGACACCTTAACCAGTGTACTATTTGAGCTTCATGCAGGATGAGGGATATTTGTCATAGGCATTCTGCCACCGATCAATCACAAAAGAAACGCACGACAGTGGCTTCCCGGCGTTTGGCCTCCTTTCAAGGTATTCATTTGTCTTGCGATGGAAACGGGAAAGGGAACGGGAGTGGAGGAAACGGGAAACCCATTGAATGAGAACTGTGCTTTGCTTACTGCCTGCTATTACATACACACGCTACATATACACAGCTGCTAAAGCCGGGCAGCTTGGCCGGTGCCTGTTTGCCGGTGAATTGAAGGAATATATTCTTGTTGCTTTTGCTACATACACACGCACAGCTTAGCCGTGGTTGTTTGCCGGCGAATTGAATTGAAGGAATGTTTTTGTTGTTGTTGCTTTTACTGCATACACACGCACAGCTCGGCCGTGGTTGTTTGCCGGTATATTGAAGGGATTGAATTAGAAGGATGTTTTTGTTGTTGCTTTTGCTACATTCACACGCACAGTGCTCGGTTCGCTGGCTGCCTGGTGTTGGCCGGTTTTTTTTTTTTTAAATATATCTTTATTAGTACCAATTCATCATTACATTTATATTACATTAATACATTAAATTAGGTGTTCAGTTCAATAATGAACTTTCAGAGCCCTATAGTTTAATAATCACTAAAATTTATTTATTCGACTTAAATTTGCTGAGCACAATCAAGCATTTTTATAAAGGAGAACATCCTGTAGTGAAAAAAAAAATATTTTAAACTAAAAACTAAAGCTATCCTAAAATTAAACTAATTGTAGAGAGAGCGAATCTCTGCGATGGAAGACTGCATCGATTTGCCTCTGAAGTTGGAGATGATTTTGTTGGTCATCTCTTCGATAGATTCAATGCCTGCAATCCGATGAAGATCTTCGGTGCTGTGCCAAGGTGGAAGCCGCAAAATCATTTTCAGAACCTTGTTCTGAATCCTCTGGATGGCTTTCTTCCTCGTCACGCAGCAGCTAGACCAAATCGGAACTGCATACATTATCGCTGGTCGGAAGACTTGCTTGTAAATGAGCATCTTATTCTTCAGGCAAAGTCGGGATTTCCTGTTGATGAGAGAATAAAGAGATTTAGTGTATTTATTACATTTATATTGAATATCTTCAATGTGATTTTTAAAAGAAAGATTCCGATCAAGTGTGAGTCCCAAGTACTTCACGTGATCAGACCATTCTAAAGAAACCCCATTAAAAGTTATGGAATGATTTTTATTAGGTTTTAAAAAATTTGCTCTTGGCTTATGGGGAAATAAAATAAGTTGAGTTTTGGAAGCGTTAGGAGAAATTTTCCACATTTTCAAGTAATTCAAAAAGGAATTTAAATTTTGTTGCAATCTACTGCGTACCACCCGCAAATTTCGACCTTTGGCTGAAAGCAAAGTATCGTCAGCAAATTATCTTCTACCTTTTCCTTCTGGGACATCAGGAAGATCAGAAGTAAAAATATTGTATAAAATAGGCCCAAGTATACTACCCTGAGGGACACCAGCTCTAATGGGTATCCTTTCAGAGCATGAATTTTGATAGCTTACTTGCAAAGTTCGGCTAGTCAAATAATTTTGAATAATTTTGGTGAGATATACAGGAAAATCAAATCGAGCTAATTTAGCTACTAAACCTTTGTGCCAAACACTGTCAAAAGCTTTTTCAATATCAAGAAGAGCAACACCAGTTGAATAACCCTCAGATTTGCTAGCGTTAATCATATTAGTTACACTCAAAAGTTGATGTGTAGTAGAATGTCCATGACGAAAACCAAATTGTTCATCAGGGAAAATAGAATTCTGATTAATGTGAATCATCATTCTATTCAAAATAACTCTCTCAAATAGTTTACTTAAAGAAGGAAGCAAACTAATTGGTCGATAACTTGAAGGCTCTGAAGCACTTTTTCCAGGTTTCAAAATTGGAGTTACTTTGGCATTTTTCCATTTATTGGGAAAATAAGCCAAGTGAAAACATTTATTGAAGATTTTAACTAAAAAATTTAAAGTGCTTTCAGGCAACTTTTTAATAAGAATATAGAAAATCCCATCTTCCCCCGGGGCTTTCATATTTTTAAATTTTTTGAAAACCAATTTAAGTTCATCAATATTTGTCTCACAAGAACTTTCAAACACAATTTGCTTAGAAAGAATATCATCAAATTCTAGGGAAATTTGAGCATCAATTGGACTTACAACGTTTAAATTAAAATCATGAGCAGACTCAAATTGTTGGGCTAATTTTTGAGCTTTTTCTGAATTAGTTAAAAGAAGTTTATCCCCATCTTTCAAAGTAGGAATTGGCTTCTGGGGCTTTTTTAGAATTTTAGTTAATTTCCAAAATGGCTTTGAGTAGGGTTTTATGTCCTCTACTGCTTTAGCAAAATTTTCATTACGAATGAAATTTAAACGACGTTTGATCTCTTTTTGAAGGTCGCAATAAATTAATTTCAAATAAGGATCCCTAGTTCGTTGAAATTGGCGTCGACGAATGTTTTTCAGTCGTATCAAAAACTGAAGATCATCATCAATTAAAGGTTGATTAAATTTATGTTTAACTTTAGGTATTGAAGCGGCTCTAGCATTGACTATTGAAGTTGTCAAATTTTCTACAGCTAAATCAATATCTTCTATTGAATTCAATGGAACGTTTACATCTAAATTACGTTCAATAAAATTCATGTATCGCTCCCAGTTAGCCTTTTGAAAATTAAAAGTTGATTTTAAAGGGTTTTCAATGGGACTTTGGGATAAAGAAAATGTTACTGGAAGGTGGTCTGAATCGAGGTCCGCATGAGTAACTAATTGACTACAATGCTCGCCTAAATCCGTTAGAACCAAATCAATTGTGGAGGGATTTCTAATTGAAGAAAAACAAGTATGCCCATTAGGATATTCAACAGTATAATAACCTGCAGAGCAGTCATTAAACTAAATATTCCCATTTGAATTTGATGAAATATTATTCCAAGATCGGTGTTTTGCATTAAAGTCACCAATAATAAAAAGTTTAGATTTATTTCTGGTGAGTTTTTGTAAATCTCCCTTCAAAAAATTTTTCTGTTCACCGCTACATTGAAAAGGCAAATATGCGGCAACAATTATAATTTTCCCCATAGAAGTTTCTAATTCAATTCCAATTGTTTCTAAGACTTTTGTATTGAAAGAAGGAAGATATCTAAATTTGAGACGAATATTGATGACAGTAGATACACCCCCACCTTGTCGATCAAGTCGATCATTTCGTAAAATTTTAAAGAAAGCATTGCTTTTCAAGTTATTGTCTGGCTTTAACAAAGTTTCAGTGATGGCAGCAATATGTATGTTTTGAGTTTTCAAAAATAAAAAGAACTCGTCTTGGTTAGCCAGCAAAGATCTAGCGTTCCAATTCATAATATTTAAACATCTATTTGGATCCATGAGGGAATCGTAAAGTCATAATAATTTTGTTAGCATAATTAAAAGAAGTTTGGAAAGCTTCAAACATTGAATTTGCTTTCAACATAAGTTGCATCATTTCCATTAAATTTTGATGCAAAAATTTTAATTTTTCCTCAGTAATCTCACCCAAATCAACAAAATTGTTAGAATCAGAAGAGGAAGGAGAAGAAAAAGTATTTGAATTTCGGGGATTTTCCCAAGCCTTCGCATGAACGTTGAGACTTGGTTTTTTCCCATTTTTATTAGTTAAACCTGAAGAGGGCAACCCATTTTCAACCACCTCTGAGAACGATAAACAACGAGTCTGTGGCGCAGAATCAGCCCAGGTAACATTAAAATCACTTCGGGTATTACCCAGCCGTGATTCCAATGTAGGCCGAGGCTGACTGCGAACAGGCAGGTTGTTTGCCGGTCTGACGTGTGTAGACGAAAAAGAGGAAGGAGGAGAAGAAACTTTTCTGGAAACTTTGGGGTTTTTCCTAGAAGCAACAATTTTTGCCCTAACGGGACAATCTAGAGAATTCGAGGAATGATTACCTGCGCAATTCGCACACTTAAAAAATTCTGTTTTTGGCTTATCACCACCAAAAAGGCATTTAGATTTTTCATGATCGAATGAGCCGCAAAACATGCATCTGGCATTCATTCTACAATTTTTAGTGCCACGACAAAAAGCTTGACAACGACGACATTGCGTAATATTTTGTAAAAAATTGGTATGGGATTTACGAAAAGGTTCAAATTTTACTCGACAATGAAACATAAGACGAGCCTTTTCCAAAATTTTCAAATTATTAACCTGATCCTTTTTAAAATGGATCAAATAAAGTTCAGGAGCAAAACCAACACTACTGGTATTATTCGTGTTGGTTCTTTTCCTCATTTGAATTACTTGAATTGGAGAAAAACCTAACAAAGAATTTAATTCAGTTGTGATCTCATCCGGTGTCTGATCGCCGGTGAGACCACGAAGTACAACTTTAAAAGGACGATCACCTCTAGTGTCGTACGTAAAAAATTGGTGTTTTTTATTATTCAAATAATTTAAAATTTTTTGAAAATCATTAAAAGTTTCCGCCAATATACGAGCAGTTCCCCTTCGACCGATCTGAAAAGAAATCTTCACATCCTTGACGGAAGTGACGATTTCTTTTCGAAAGGCATTGAAGTCAGGAATCGTGACCGTTATTGGTGGAATCTTTTCGTTTTTAAGAGTATAAGAAGAATTTCTTAGTACTCTTATCAGAATTAAATATGAATATTTCCTCATCACCGATGTTATGAAGGACATCGAATGAATTGGAAATTTCAACTTTTTTGGCAGATGGCCCTGGATTAGGTTCAGCAATCCGTTTTCTTCCGGCCCTTGAGCCGGCCGAAGACTTCCCCATGCTGGAAAGAAAAGAGAAAATATGAATAAAAGAAAATGAAAATAATTTTAGCACTGAAAAGTGCTGATTGAAATACAGGTAAGGAAAAAATAAATAATGTAAAATGTTCCTGCAGGTACACAGCAACGATACGATGCTCCGGCGTACGTGTTGACGGCTCAACGGTACAGATGGAAGTGAGTGTGTTGGCCGGTATTTATTTCCATCCTTCTTCGTCTTGTGATGCGATAGGGAGGGACGTGAAAGCGTTTTTATTTTGTTTCTTTCAGACATACGCAATTCGGTTAACTTGGGAGATTAATGCCGGTGGGAGCAAATCGAATCAGCACCGATCGCGTTATCTTCTTGTACCAATGATGCTATGTAATTGACTACACGCCATTGGCACAGAGGCTGAATTTTGGGTGTATAAAAATTTGGTTTCCGAATGTTGTCGCCTGACACTTATTTAGACATATTCAACAAATGTGCACATTGATTGACGCATCTATTAGTCTATATTTTAAAAGTAATGAATTTGAACAAGGATAAAAACAGATTTAAAATCCAAAACTTTGTCCCTTGTTAAAAATTAATACAAGCAACCAATTCATGGTTCGTCTCATTGCTACTGGTTCCTGCAAATTGAAAGGTACCATTAAACAAATACAACTACCTACGACCTCCCAGAGAAATTCAGAGAGGAAAAATCTTAATCATTCCTCGAGATTGTGTAGGGGTTAGACTTTACGTGCGAATTAAAACCTAGATTTTGGCTTATGCATTATGCATTACTTATGGATTAAAAATAACACAAAAAAAATATAAAAATAATTGGATTGATCTCACCGAGCTCCATACGCATTTTGTCATGTTGAATTTCTCAATTTCTTCTGTTTGCGGCGGCCATCATCCATTCCAATACATACTTCTGGAATCAATCGCACTCACACTACACAATTATACCCCCGGTAGCTGCTCTTCTTCCAGCTACTGGTATAGACCACACTACTACCATTATCCCCATTTTTCACTACAGGTAGCCATTTTAGTTTCACTCGACAAATTAAATCTACTGATTCAAACACCGAAATATCTCTTTTACAAAAAAAAGGCACAGTGCGTTTAGTAGCAAAACTTAAAAAAAACAGTAACGCTAATTTTTGCATGGGCTGAAAGTAGAGCTTTTTCCAATTAATTTCCACCAAATGTTGAAATATTTGGTCGGTGGTATTTTAAGCGTTTTACAATAATAGTGGTGCTAATTCTTTAATAAAACTTTCGATAATATTAATTGAACTGGTTAACTCAACATTCTCCTAAAAATCCATAATAAAAATCATTTTAAGCTAGTTACAGAAAATACGCAATTAAAACAAAGAATTTTGTTTTTGAAAATATCTACTAATCTTAAAATTTTAATATCGACTGGCAAATCTTGTCAGCAGTCTTAAAGGGTTGAATTTTCTGAAATCATGAAAATTATCTGTAATTATCTGAATCTATAGATGATTCCATTTGAATCCATTCTCTTTTGATTTTCTGACTGTGAAAACATTGGTGAAATTTTTAATAAACAAGATTAAAGATTTAAAAATCACTTAATACTTGAAACCACTTTAACTTTTTTGTGATAACGCTTATGCGATCTGGAGTTGGAACGTTTGTCCTAGTTCAAGCTTTAGGAAAACTAATAAAATCACATAGTTATTGAGTCAAAATTTTGCATTTAAATTAAGCTTCGAAGTTGCTACTTCGAATCATTTTTCGAACTTTTCATGGACAAAAGATAGAACAAAATTCATCCTTATTGAAAATTTAGATTTTTTGGCTACCAAGAAGATTACGTTTTCAAAACACAAAAATTTGAACTTGAAAAACAAAGACAAACTTATTAAAAATTGTTCAAATATTCTTAAAAGTTTGACTATCAAATTCTGTAAATTTGTTTTGAAAAAAAAAAAATAACTTGGGTAATTTTTTTGGAAATTATGATGAAATGTTAACTCAATTGATCGGCCTTGTCGGTAAAAGTCATGTTATTTTAGTAAGAACATTTCAACATTATGAATATGAAAATTTGTTGATTCTTATCAAATTCTACTCGTTAATTTTTAATATTTATTCAATTCATTTCTTTCAATCTGCCTAATTTTTTATAGAATTCAATTGATAATTCAAATAAACGAACTTCTCGAAAAGTGCAAGACGGTTTGATTTTTGCTTTAAAAATATCTCAAATGCAATTTAATTAACACATCTTTAAAAGTTCGTTTAATATCTTTTTTTTTTTCAAAATTAGGAAAGGTAAAAAATGGAAAGCTTTAATAAGTTTTTCTTTCGCAGAAGTCAAAATGACTAACGGTCTAGGGGAAATTTTTTTTTTATGTTTCAAAGTTTTATCCAGAAAAGTGCACAACTTTCTTATATAATGTATACATATTTTCAAAAGTTGCAAGACACTAAAATTAATCAAAATTAGCTCTCAAATTCTTTGCACCTGATTTAAATGTGAATTTGGTGGCCATTTGTAATTTATCAAAATCCTTTAAATGTCGAGTTGAGTATTTAGGAAAAAAAATAAATAAACACAAATTAGAGTTGATGTTGAAATTGGTTGGCCTCTTGAAGAATATTTTATATCACCATTACATTTATTTTAAGATAAAAGTGATTTTTTTATTTAATAATGATTTGTAATAACGTAATGGATGGACTTGTTAAGATACATTTCTTAATAAAACAAATTCAAAGATAAGATAGGTTTTATTTAAAATTTCAAATCGAAATTGAAAGTTGAAAGCTAGTTCAATTCGTAAATGTCATGTACTGTTGCATAATGAAATATCTTAGGCCTAAAGTGATACAGGATTAAATACCGCAAGAGGCGCGAAAATTTATCGACATGTTTGTAAACACTTATTTATAAACACCTTTGAGATGTAGTATTTTTTTGTTATTATGGTAAATTCATTTCTTGAAATAAAAATTTTACTTTAAAAAAATCTCCATTGGGAGGGGGAAGGGGGTGGATTAAACCTCTAAAACCCCCCCGGTTTGCACGGCCTTGACTCTGTCATTTTTATCATTTTTGTCACGCTTGTAATTTTTTTCAATTTTGTTACTTTTGTCATTTTTGTCGTTTTTATCTTTTTAAACATTTTTGTCAATATGTCACTTTAATCATATTTATCATTTTTGTCAATCTTTACATAAATAACAATTTTCTGCCATTTTTGTGATTTTTTGTCAATTTTGTCATTTTTGTCATTTTTTTAATTTTTATCACTTTTTTCAATTCTGTCATTTTTATCATTTTTATCATTCCTGTCATTTTTTTCATTCTTGTCAATTTTGTAATTTTTGTAGTTTTTGTCATTTTTAACATTTTTGTCATTTTTGTCATTGTTGTAATTTTCATCATTTTCGTAATTTTTGTCAGTTTTTTTTTATTTGACAATTTATTTTATTTTTGTCACTTTAGTCTGATAATTATTTATCATTTCTTACCATTTTTTTTCTATTAGTTTTGTCATTTTGTCATTTTTTTTCATTTTTTCATGTTTTTGTCATTTTTGCCATATCTGTCACTTTTTGTCATTATTGAAATTTTTGCTATTTTTTTTTAAATTTTTGTGATTCAAGTCATTTTAGTCATTTTAGTCATTTAAGTCATTTTAGTCATGTTAGTCATTTAAGTCATTTTATTCATTTAAGTCATTTAAGTCATTTTAGTCATTTTTGTCATTTTTGTCATTTTTGTCATTTTTGTCATTTTTGTCATTTTTGTCATTTTTGTCACTCTTGTAAGTTTATTCAATAGGGTCACTTTTCATCATTTTTATCATTTTTACCATTCTTGTCATTTTTGTTATTTTTGACATTCTCATCAGTTTTGTCATTTTTGTTATTTTTGTCATTTTTGTCATTTTTATCATTTTTGTCAAATTTGTTATTTTTGTCCTTTTTGTCATTTTTGTCAAATTTGTCATTTTTGTCATTTTTGTCATTTTTGTCTTTTTTGTCATTTTTGTCATTTTTGTCATTTTTGTCATTTTTCAATTTTTGACATTTTTGTCATTTTTGTCTTTTTTTTCATTTTTGTAATTTTTGTCATTTTTGTCATTTTTGTCATTTTTGCAATTTTTATCGGTTTTGTTATTTTTGAAGTTTTTGAAAGCCATAGTAAATTTTGTATTTTTTTGTCAATTTGGAATTTTAGTAATAGGTTATTTTTTTCAATTTTGTCATTTTTGTTATTCTTATCATTTTTGTCTTTTTATCACTTTTGTAATTTTTGTAATTTTTTGTAATTTCTGTAATTTTTGTATTTTTTTTTTTTCATTTTTGTCATTTTGTAATTGTTGTCATTTTCTCATTTTTGGAATTTTTTAAAATTTTAAAATTTTGTTTTTTTTTTGTCATTGTTGTCTTTCTTGTCCTTTTGATCACTTTTATAATTTTTATCATTTTGGTCAATTTTGCCAATTTTGTCATTTTTGTCATTCTTTTTGTATATTTTGTCATTTTTTTTAGAATCAGGAGTCGTAGGACCAAGATTAGAATAAAGGATCTGGATCTAGGATTAGGGTCCGGGATCAGAATTTTTCAATATCCGGGATGAGGTTCGAAAACTTGGTTTCTCAAATCATGATTCGAGATCAGATATCAGGATTATATTTCGAGATCAGAATGCCGGATCAAGTTTAAAGATCGTATAACAGGTTGAAACTCATCATTCAAAAATCATTCAGTATCTCGAAATTGTTTTCTACGTTTCAAAGTTTTTGTATCAAGCTTCAAATAGGCAATTTATAATTTTTCGTTTGACGATTTTTCTTATAGTCAAACTTGGGATTTCAAATTCCTAAAAGATCAAAAGTCATCTTAAAAGTGTTTTAGTCAACTCGTTAAGAAGTGATATCACGCAACTCTTGAATGTATCATGGCGATATCAGCTCTAAACGTGAACAGATTATTATTATTGCCGATTCAAAGTTTGAGAACTCCCGATCGCAGCTTGGGATTCGGCTCGGTTCATCCGTAATCGCAAAGTGCAAAGCTGATGTTAGAAAACTTTATCGCAGAACATTTCTGCTGCATGTTGAGTTAGCCGGGCTGAAGCGGGAAATAAGCGATAAGTTCCAATATCACGCTCACTGAAACTGATGTTGCCATTTTTTTTTATTTGCTCCTTTTGCATTCCAACTAACGCAGGGGAAAACTGCTAGAGCGAGAGAGAGACGCGAGAAAAAAAAAACTTTCCGAAAACGAAATCCGCAACTTTCACAGCGACGAATATGGTTTGCACTGACTCATCCGGCTGGGAAGCACGCGGATTTCACGCTTCGTGAACGCCAAAAGTTCCTCTCGAGTGGCTTCGAGCATCTATTTAGTATTATGGATGTCAGAAGAAACTACTCCGAGCTATCTATCTTACCAGCACGTGGTGCGGAAAATGGCTTCAGATTTGCGATCGGGATTTTTGTAAACGAAATGGTTTTCCTTCTTCTTTAGTCAGAATGAATAAAAAATGTTGAAAGGAATCACTCATTTACCGAAGTTGTACTAACTGTTAACTGGAAGAAGGGCAAATTTTTGACTGGCTTGGAATCTTTATAAAGTGAGTGCTGCTAATGTTCAAATTGATTAAAATCTGAGGAATAATTCAAGTAGCTTATTTTTAATTATTTTTGACAGTCTTATATTGAAATTTGAAAACAAGAAATCATTCTTAAAAAATGATTTCAATTTTAGGCTTTTTACGAATCATTTACAGTAAATCTGCTTATTTACTTGCAAAAAAAAAATCAACATTAATATAACGACCCACAGCATTCGAATCTAATTTTTAAGTTCAAATTCTGCGTTTTAGAAGAAACAGATTCCAATTGCTCTATTAAAAAAAACGATGAAACTGGAATCGAAAATTTGTTCTGAGAAAATTTCGATTACTTCCCGAGCAGTTCCGAGTATGTACTTCCAAAAGCTTAATGTCATGCTAGATATACCCTCTACTGTAGAGCTTAATTATTCTCGGTTGTATCCTGTTGCAAAGAGCAGTTTGTATAATCGACACAGTGAGCAACTACCAACACCATTCATTATTAACTTCATTCATGGGGCTATCGCCATAAATCATACATCGAAAATGGCTGCCCGTTCTCTTGTATTCTCCTCTTTTCACCCGTGTGTCGACTTAAGGCCCTGCCTGTTTGCCGCCTGCAGCTGGATAAATAGACCGAAGAGATTAAACATGGTGCTATCGAAACTCATTTGCACCCTTGCCTTGTCCAGTTCGGTCCATTCGAGTCCAGTCTATGGACACCGAAAGTGATTTTCGCCGAACAATAGCACTCGAGCACCCGCTAATGTTGCTATTCATTAGAGCAAAACAATTGGAACTTAATTTCCGCTTCCTGTCATTATCCAGAGCGCTAATTAGTTTTATCTAGCATCCCTCTGCATTTTTTTCTCATTTTAGTTAAATCCCAGAGCGAAATCACAAGCATCCACTGCACACACCGGCTGCTGGCTGCTGGCTGACTCAATAAGAACCTGGAACACTCAACTGGTACTAGCCAATATAATCTGAGCCAAGCAAGCAATTTTCCCGGGCCTCGGTTGATATGGAAATTACGGTTTGGTGAAATTAACGTTAGTGCAGGAGTCGGCAATTATAAAATGTACATTGTACGTACATACTAAGCCAAAATCGGTTCGATGCGTCGCGCTGCCGTCGCTCGTCGAAGGCAAACTGCACACTCGGCAAGTTTCAGTTGAACATCCCTAGCACTCGCGCGCCAGCTGCTGAATTTTGGGTTTTGTTTTATTTATTTTCATTTTAATATGTGAATTAGTTTTGGAAATTGTTCACACCCAAGTGGAAAATGAAAAATCGAGACAAAGTCGTTTAATTCCAAATGATTTAGCTTAACAAGGCTAAGCCGATTTTTTTGGCAATCTAAAATTGAATAGACAACATATTTTAGAGTTGATTCACAACTATCATCCAACTACATACATACATATCAACAAACGATATTTAAATAAAGACATCCGAGATTTGATTTTCCATTAGGGTCCATGGGTTATAAATTTATCTCTTTGTATAAAAATAAATTTTTGTCTGCTTTTCTGTTCTCTATAGACTTCAGAGATGGTTTTTATATAAGAGAAGAACCATGGGCCACTTTTTGCTATGCTTCATAACTTCTTTATTGTAAAAGATAAAATGAAAAAAAAGTATGGTTTTTACATTTCTAATCATAAGCAATTTTTTTTCTAATTTTTGATTAATTATTTTCCACAAGTTCTGACTGTTTAAAAACAAGCAATATTTTTTGCATTTTGATAAATAGTCACACATCTGAGATATTAAAAGTAGCCCACGTTTTCCCATGACCCACGTTACCCCACTCTCCCCTAATATTTAATAAGTTTCAGAACAAATTTTTTACATTATTCATTATATTGTTGAACAATTTTTGACATATTCAGAAGATTTATTAGCTTAGCTTAGCTCAGCTTGATTGACCACTCACAATCACATCTTGCATTTTTTATCATTAAGTGATTCCATTATATCTTCCCACATTACTTTTAATGCATTTCTTACTCCGTTGTTGCAGCCGTGGATCAGTAGAAAGAAATGGTGCTCGAGATTGGCATCTCATCCTCAATGCGCAAAACAGATGCTCTCTCTTTGAACATCAATAACGGCGCCGGCCACGTTCTAGTAGTCAATGGAGAGATTGGGAAAGGGATGAAAGATCAATTTTGTGCTTTAGGACCAAGGTTATCTCTGCATCCTAGCAAAATAATTCATTATTGGAGGTTTTAGAGAAAATATCCCTTAGAATACACTTTTGATTAGTGTGATGATTTGAAAAATCGATTCCTATTGTACTCCTGTTATTTCCTAACGAAACACAAAAGTTTGAAAATGCAAAATGTTCTTATTATTAACTTATTATATTATTATTAGGGTAAATGATCTTGAGCGGAACTAAATGGCTTAATTCGAATCAAATCAGAACACTTGATCAACCGCTTTTGATATGGGTTAAATCCAAACGAATTATTTTTAGCTCAGCGGAAAGACCTTGGTTTCTGCTTTCTAATGATGATTTGTAGATTTTTTTAGAGTAAATTTTTAGTAACTCTTGTTTTACTGAAGAAAGAATTCCGATCTTGAGCGGAACCATTTTGTACCGTCAACATCTTTAATAGTGCTAATTCCAATTCTTTGTGTAACTGTAAAAACTTCAATTGAATTTCATCTTTAAAGATTTTTAAGTTCAAAAATTAACATTTCTACGCAAATAACAGAAACTTAGCCTTCTAAAGTTGTTTGCAAATATCCGTTCAAATTTATGTCATACTTTAAAAAGATATGCAATTTTCACATTAATTTGCTGTGTCTTATTTTGAAAGATTTTGAAAGAATCGATTCTCTGAACTCAAATTTTAGGTTTTTTTATCTCAAAAATTAAATTCTCAAGTAAATTTGAATGATTATTTAAATGTGCGCGTTTAGGGTCATATTGCCCCGAACAACTTTTGAAGGTATCGACAAAGTCAGTTATACAAAAGTATACCTTGTGCCTGTAATTTGCTCTAAACCAGGCATGTCAAACTGGGGGTGGCCTAGGTCAATGCGGCCCGCGTAGCCCCGTCTCAACTTGTCACAAAAAAGCACCACTGATTTTAATGTAAAATAGTACTGCAAGAAAAAACTAAAGCTGAATGTATCGATTTAACTGATTTTGGCTGCGGCCCTCTACGTCATAAAATTTTTTTAATGCGGCCCGCACACCTAAACGAAGTTGACATGCCTGCTCTAAACCATGGTTGCCGAAAAAAGAATCTGTATGTTTGAGAAAAAAAATCTGATTTTTTTCCCAAAAATTCTGTGATGGTTTTCTGTGATGCTATTTCCTATGTTCATGATACATGCGGTCTTTTTTATATTTTTTCGGGAAAAATCAATAACCAATAAAATCTTATCATACTTTTCAAATTCAAAGTAAGAAATCTAAATTTTATACTGGCCAAATAAAAATAAAATTTTGGAAATCTATTCGAAATTAAAAAATTCTGTGAAATCTGCAAATATTTTAGAATTATGTGTTCTGGGATACATATGATGAAAATTTGCCCAAAATTTTTTGAAACTACAGATTTTTCTGTGATTTCGGCAGCCTTGCTCTAAACAATTCATTCATAGAGTAAAGTTCTTATGAATCACGATAATTTTTGGTTCTATTCGAACATAGTAATACATCTTTTGTGTCTATAAAGCTTATACAATAAAAAAAATACACAAATATCGAGATTTTTTCAAACCGCTCCAATTTAAAAGAGAGGGGGCGCAATCCATACCATCCCAAGTAACCAAAAGTCGCATAGATACTTAATTCTGTGCATCAAAAGTTCACATTTGGCTGGATAAAAGGTACTCGAGAGAAATGAATATAAGTGCATGTTTTGGGATTCTGAACGAACATAAAAAGTCTAAATAAGTAGCATAGAACGTTTTTGTGCGTTGCAAGTACCTTTAAAAATCCAGGATTCAATTTGGCTTATCGTGCTTCGTTACGAACTTTTAACGAATTTTTTGGTTCCTTACAGAACTTCTTACGAACTTTTTGGTTCCATGCAGAACTTGATACGAACTTTTTGGTTCCACGAGGAACTTCTATAGAACTTCAATGCAAATGTTAGTGTTAAGATTTTGCCCAAGAGTGGATAACAAAATATCAGAGCTACGAAAATGCGAACAACGAATTAAACATTCAATTAAATCCACTGTTGTAATCAAAATGGATAGATGGCTTAAATCTAACATATATTTCACTTTTATTTTATTTTCACAATATTCATATCTAACAAATTGAAAAAAAACACATCTCCTCGTTTTCAATCCGATTTCCTTTATTTTTTTATTGCGAAGTTATTATTACAGCTAAAGCTGGAAAACCTCCAGCACCTAGAACAAATTTATTACCGGCTAGTATCGACGGAAGCTTTTCGCAGCTGTTAGCAATATGTTCTTCAAAATGATGAACTTGACTCTAATTTTCTCTATTCCTTTTCTATATTTGAAACAGTTCCGCAAATCTTGATTGTCATGATTGGGAAAAACCTTGATGAACAATCACATGAAAGCGCTCTCCATTTTTTAACTAAAATTGGATATAGATAGTTAGAAAAAAAATTAAATAAAAATTAAAAAATAAAACTACTCACGAATAATTTTGATTCCTCCTAGTTTATTTTGGAAAAAAAATTTACATCCTTTGGTGAATAGATACGAATGTTTAAATTTTTTAATATCGCCTGCTTTGAAAAAGCGATAATTCTAAGCAGGGTTGCTGATAATCGCTTCGTTTGCTTCAAAATTTCCAATCGTTACGACGCAACCACAGTAACGACGCTGTTAAGCATTGACTCGCGAATGAATCAAAACATACAACATAAGAACGCCGTCTTAGTGAACCATGTACTATGCATTTTCGTTCTGTTTGTGTTGCCTAGCGTTCCTTGTTGATTTTCTCCTTCCGATTTTTAGTCATTGTTTACTCCAGCAATCATTTGCTTCGCTGCTGAATGAATTTGTTTGCGAGTTGATTCGGCGCGAGTTGATGACGATGCTGTTGAGTCATGCCCAAAATCAGACCTTTAAGGAAGAATTCTACTAGAGATCAATTCCTGGGATAACGACTAAGAAAGATATTTAATAAAATACTTAACACACCTTGAGTGGAAAATATGGCAATTTAGGCTTAAATTTGGTTTTTGGGCATCTCTTGCGTTCCAAGAATTAACTCGTTTTCCTTCACGAAGCGTTCGCGGCGAAGCATGATCGTCAGCGAGTCGAGTAGATGTCGAAGAATTCGACGCCGTCTACGCGCAATGTTTTCATTATTTAGAAGCGAATGATGATTGTTTGATGGTTACCGATAGTAACTCAGAAAATAACGCATCACTAAAGAGGGGAAGAAAAACAAACTAGGTTTGCGTCGTTCGATGCTGAAAAGCGTCGTTTCTAAAGAAAACAGACTTTCTATGTTGAGGAGTAAACTCGTTGGTGACTAGGATCGGGGTGAAAAACCATTCTGAGCGAAGATCAGCAACCTTGATTCTAAGTTTTATTTATATTGATGTTTAAAATAACAGCAATCTAAGAATTAGCCATGGTACAGAGGTAGCGTGCTCAGTTTTCACCTCGTTGGTTCAGGTTCAAATCTTCAAGCATGCAAATTTTTCAAGTAAGTATAAAACTCATTCTCAGTTGAAGCAATATTAAATTAGAATAAATAGGTCTAACAATCCAAAGCAAGGAAAAGTATGATTCTTTTTTCATTAATTTTTATTTTTCGAGGTCTCGTGTGGAGGCTGAATAGCCTTCTACTCAGCTTCAACTAAGGACTTTGAAAGTGTCGATAAGAACTTAAATTTAAGGCTGAGTAGAATGCTATTCATTCGTTAAACAAAGCTGAGTAAGCTTCTAAGAGCCTGTTTTATGGAACTTTTGGTTACTTGGGATTTTTAAGCAATTTCTATAAACAAAATTTTAGAAACAATTTTTTACATGATTTAATGTATTGTTGAACAATTTTCGACCTATTCAGAAGATTAAAACTCCCCTGCCATAGTTGGAAAAGGGGGGTCCATTAGACTGAGTCGATTTTGTGTCATTTTTGAATTTCTTAAATATGAGGTCTAAAAAATTCCTTTTAGGTTTTAAACTCTGTCTTAATTTTTTTTTGCAGAATTTAGTGTAAGTAACGTGTAACCCTTATCTGCTCTTGAGTGTCAATATGACACTGTTGGAAGTTAGTCGGCTTGTAACTTTAATCGGATTGAAACAAATAATACAATTTCTTCGGGGACCTTCAATGAATTCTTAAAATCTTTAATTTTGCAACATTACTTTTTATGGACGCACCCTAAAATTCTAGGAAGAAAACTCCCTAATCAGACCATGAGTTTCAATTTGACTATCTTCGCTTAAAACCGCTATATCTCTTTTGTTTTTCAAGCGATTTTTACAAAATTTGAAGTCTGGAAACCCCGTGCTGTAACTCACATATGTTTTCAGACATTATTCACCTACAACACTGCAGTTTTCCGTTGTTCAAAGTCTAAGAAAAATATCCGCAAAAACATGCTTCGAAAAACAATTGTAGATCAGCTACGGAATGCTTAATAAAAATTTCACTAAGTTTCCAAGAAAGCTGAAGTTAGAAGCTATACGTTGCACATAAGTATATATTTTTCTGAAAGTTTTAAAGATCATGGCCACAGAAAATGTAAAAAAGTGGTGTAAAAACCGTTCTTTTCAATCAATGAACCGTCAAAATTGTTTATCAAGTATCAGATCAATATAATTAAGACGAACACCATAAATACGTTTTTACGTTCTTGAATGTTGATAAAATATAACAATAACAAAAAAAAATCAAAACAAAAAATAAAGCACTCAAAAATTACGAAAACCATAAAAATTTAAAACAAAAGAATAGAAATTACAAAAATATTGAAAAAGGAGTGATATATTGGTTTTAGTCAGATTGTCAAATTGACGTCCCAGGAACTGTAACGGGTAAAAATTTCTGGGCTGGATGAGGGTTAAATCAAAACGACGAACGTGATTGTTCAGCTTCATATGTTTGGACGAACATATGTTGACGAACATATGTAAAGTTAGTGAATTTAATGTTCAAGTTCAGTCAAAATCAATTTCCAATCCTTGAACCCCCAAACAATCCCTTCGCATCGAAAGTTCAACTGATGTGGAAAAAACGATTATCTTTTTAAATGATTTCAAAGAAATAGTTACTCCCACAGCAATTGGAGAAAACTACCCTCTCCCGTACCTACCCTCAAACCCATTCACACATCCCACAAAATTTCATTCACTCCGGTATGGTCAGCAAGTCAAAGTGAAATAAATTGTACATTTTCTGATTGAGCACTTCAACTTGTCCATTCCGCTCGGTTTTGCACAGAGAAAAGTGGGGAAATAGATATTTGCAAGTGGCGAGCGTGGCATGGCAGCACTAGCCTTCTGTCAACATGCAAACCGGATCCCGAATCCAATATAACTTATACGTTTGAGGGGGAGGTCGATGTGTTAGGCATCCGGAAGTTAGTGTCAGAAATTGGTGGGGCAAAAAGAGGGTGGCGGCGCCATAGGAAAGAGATAGATAGACCAGAAGTACTCAGCAGGGTTTTCAGAGTTATATGTCGATCGTTTGGTTTAGTGCAGAAGAGCGGAAACAAAATAGCAACAGGACGAAGGGATCCCAGAATCGACTGCTGCTACCCGTTAGCCGGCGAATTGAAGTGGCACCCGACCGAGTCAATAATGGCCAACATTGCTGCTGCTGCTGCTTCTGCTTCTCTTAGTTCCTCCTAGAGGAGATGAATGTATGCACAAGAGACCGAGACAGAAGGCGGAAGCATCCCTCCATGACATGGGTACGAGTAACTACGGAGGTTTCTACATATATGGTATGTGGTCCCAGTACGGATCTTTGATTTGTGGAAGAGAGAGAGAGACATAGAAAGTAGAACCTTCTCTGTGGAAGTCCTTTTTCGAGGGCAAGCAAGCTCGGCGGGCTTGGCAATTGAACGCTTTATTCGATTTGAATAATCGATCGAATGCCTGTTCAATGCTATCAAATTGCCCTCTTAAATCACCTCTCGCATTGTTTCCGTCCTATTGTTAGGACTGGTGAATTTAGTGGAGTACATTTAGTTTTATTGCCCTTTTTGCTCTGCGTTCATCTTCATCCTCACGTGAGAAGAAGAAGGATATGTGGTCCTGATAGATAGAGGGCTGCCAATAGACACACACAAATAGCTCCTCGAGATGATTTGCCGAAGTTCTGGTGGCATGGCAAGACAGGGCCTCGGCAGATGGATATTATGTAAAGTGGAGTCGATAGAGTCGAACACTCTCACGGGTAGATTCGAAGGAAGGACGATTCAAAGTCGAATTTGGTTATTGAAAGTCGATTTTGATAGTTATCTTCCGTGCATTATAAGAGGCCAGAGCGCCACGTTTTTGTTCCACAGTCGTCGTCTTCATAGCCTTCAATGGAAGATTTTACATTATGCTGACGCCCACGCTCCGCAAATAGCCGCCCCAGCAGCTTTTCCACAGATTGGGGGCTTTTCAGTCGATAGGATCACCTTCTGTGATCCCAGGGCTTTTTTTACCTTTTTCATCTTACTATCACATCAGGTGCTTTGGCACTTTCTTCTGATTGTTTCCATCCCACTTATTATTGGGAGCTACGATTTCGTATATGCTAATGAGATTGGCATTTAAACTTTTCTAAAGAATTTTGGCTCTGGATTCCGGGCGGAATGAGATTGTGGGCGAAAAGTAAGAATTGCACTGATTGAGTTTGGTTTTACGGTGCAAGTTTTTGGTTGTTGTACCATTTTGAATGGAAAAAATGTACAAAATTTTAAATGAAATAAATGTTTTTATATTTTGTCTAGTTATAGAGATGAGACATTTTAAAAACAGAAAACTCATAAGTTTTACGTAAAACTAATCGTGTGAAATTAAATGCACAAAAATATACCCATGAAAAATGAAAGCCGATTTTGTCTACATTTATTTAACACTTTCAACTTTTAGTGGGTTCGTCTCTTAAAAAGAAAATAACAATTCTCAAAATCCACTAGTTTTATAATTCGAAACAAATTTTAATTCACGGTAGTCCGTATCGATGGGAAACATTTCGAAAATCTGCTCAATCGGACATGATTGACGGGTGCCTAAAAGCGCTTCAAGTTTTGTTTATTAGTACTTTAAAAGACATACACCGTCGTTGAATTTTTTTTTGCTCCGAAGTAATACTCCGTTTTATGCTTTTGGGAGTCATTTTCCATCGTTTTTTTTTTTCAGATTTCATGTTTGTAATGCATAATATAATGACATTCTGTCTAATTTTGACATTAAGCTTCCAAGGAGTATGGTTTTCTTTAAAAAGTGGCTCCTGAGACATCTCTCTGGAGCCATCACAAAATCCACAAATTTTGCCGACTTTAATGGTTATCTCAAAAAAAAAAAAAAAATTAGATTACTGATTCAGAATTCAGTTTAAGATTTAGAATTAAGATTCAAAATAAAGATCTTGAATTAAGATCCTGAATTAGGGTTCAGAATTCACATTCAGCTACGATAGCGATTTAAATCCCATTTTTAGCCCAACGCCATAATCGTAAGCAGAGATTGCTCTGAAAGGGGGAAAACGACACGAGGACGCGAATGATGGAGGAAGGGGAAAAAATTGAATTAGCTCCTCATGTTATTTTTCAATAATTGTTAGGCAAAATTTTGTTATGAGAAGGTGCTTGCAAGACACACCGACGGATTTTTTTTTACAAAAGTTTACGAAAAATGTGCAAACAGTTTTCACATAAGAGCAGACATTTCAGAAGTGCATTTCATAAATGGAATATGACACTTGAATAAATCTCTAATAATCTAAATAATTTTACATCTTTTTCAGTACAATAACAGCTATAACACTCCGTTGATTCCAGACAAAACCTTTAAATTTGTTGCTTTTGTTAACAGATATGTACCGCTTAGCAGTGTTATCAATATATTTTTCAAGAAAAATATTTGAAATTTGAGAAGAAGACCTAAAAATTAATTCTGCTTGCTTTTTTAGAGATCACTGAAGGAAAAATCCATAGTACAATAAAATTTAAATTTTTCGAAAATGCTCATCTTTTTGTTTACATTTTTTCCTTTAAAACAGGAATTCCCTTGAAAAAGGAAAAAATATAGTTTTCAAATTGACAGATAGCTCAAAATTAAAAATAAACGACACAATTGACAAAAATAAAAAAATGTCAAAAATATCAAACTTACACAATTATTAAAATGAACTTAATCGACTTAATTAACAAAGTTCTCGAAAATGACAAAATCGATAAAAATGATCAATTTAACCAAATTGACGAAATTGGCAAAATTGTCCAAATCATCAAAAATGACCAAATTGACAAAAATGCCAAAAAATTACAAAAATGGTAAAGTATACAAATTTGACACAATTGACAACATTGACCAAATTGATTAATTTAACAAAAATTGCCAAACTGACAAAATGGGTTCACTTTATTAAATTAATTAAATTTCACAACAACAAATTAAATTACAAAAATCATAAAAAAAAATTCAAAAACAAAAAAAAATTTAAAACCTTACCAATATGAAAAAAATTATCAAAATGACAAAAAATGACAGAAATGACTAACATGACTAAAATGACCAAAATGACAATAACCACAAAATTCCTTTTGTCATTTATGTTTATTTGGTCAATTTTATCAATTTAGTCAATTTTGTTAATTTTGTTGGTTTTGTCAAATAAGTCAATTTTGTCCTATTTTTCTTTTTCGTCAATTTTATATATTTTTTTAATTTGGTGAATTCTGTCAATGTTGTCATTTTTGGGTCCTGACTAAAAAGGGGTAGAAACTGTGTTTTTTTAATTAAAATTTAAAGAAGATTATGTTTTCAGAAAATAAAAATTCAGAATTAAAATCAAAGATATATTTTTTTTAATATTTCAAAAAATTAAAATAGTTAAACTATACAATGCGGTTGATTATAAGAAGATGCCTCAAGAAAACAGCCTTCGTGCCTATGGTTCGTGCCTATGGTTATTTGAAAGATTTTAGCATCCCGAATTGAATCTTTATATACAGGGTGACAAAAAAGTCCGGTCACACAGGAAAACCTCAATATCTCGAAGAATAAGAAGAAAATCTGAATCTGGCTTTCATAGCTTTATTCAGTAACTCATAAAGATACTCCACAGACGATACCTCGGAATTACACCACCTTTATCTGATCGAACCAGCTTCAGACGTCTCGGAAAGTCGTCGCAAGCGGCGCGCACCTGCTTTATCGGCATCTCGTCCCAGATTTTCGTGATAATTCGCTTGAATTGCTCCAAATTTGCTGTTTTATAGTCGTTCAGCTTCGACATCATGTATCCCCACACGAAACAATCCAGTGGATTTAGATCCGGAGACGACGGAGGCCATTCATTCTTCGAAATGAAATCGTTCAAGTTTTTTTTCACACCACGCCTGAACAACCTTTGCGGTGTGGGACGCTGCGCCATCTGTCAGGAAGCAAGACTGACGTCTAATTTTGGAACCGGGAACCGTTCAGCTTGTCTGCAGGAGCTTGCTGGAGGCTCACACTCCAAACTCGATCATTTTGGCCATTGACTGTTTGCTCCAAAACGAACAGCTTCTCGTCCGAAAAAAATAGCTCGTCATCTGCGCGCCAAAGCGAGCAGCGATAACAGCTGCCCTTAACTCTGCCATGGATCACAACTCAATGTAAACAAACTGCACAGAAACGAAACTCTGCCACTTTGGGCAGCAAGGTTAGCTCTTTCATTTGACATATAGAAGGCATCAGAGAGATGCAACGTGTAGGCTACAGGCGACCCCAAGAAAGTGTGACCGGACTTTTTTGTCACCCTGTAGATTTTGTCTATAGCCTGATAAATACAGATAAAGAGTTTGAAAGTTTAAAAATGAATCAATATTGAGTGAAATCAATCATAACTAACTGATGACGTAACAAATCTACACGAAAGAAAAAATTTGATTCGGAATTTGTTTATAATATTTAATTAAATAAGGAAAATATTTTGATTATGATGACGATGAAAGATTAAAAAAAAAAAAATCCACAGTTTTAGAAAATTGGAAAGATATAATAATAAAAAGTATTTCTGACATTAGGAAAGACAGTTTAAAAAAAAGTTTAAGTTAATTTTACCTATTTGCTGAGCCTGCAGAATTATTAGCTTTTTGCTTTGAATAAAAAAATTGAGAACTCACTTCTTCAAAAAAACCGTTATTCTCTTATTTAAATGGGAAAAAGTAAACTAATAGAAAACTTTTTTCGCAGAAATCCAAATTATTTGTGGTTATGTAATGGCTTTTCGGTCTTATCGATAAAGTATTAAAACACTTTTATTTGTGCTTCATCCAACGTTTCAAATACTATGTATTCTTTTTCAAGGAACTAAAATTGAATAGGAAAGCATAAAACATATTTCTAATGATTAACAATTTATCATTAATCACTTACTCGGACATCAGTGTTATCGTCCAAAACAGATCCGCTCCTATAGCGTTCATCGATCGTCGATATTCTGGCTACAAATTTGAATTCAAATCTTTATTCCAGTTTTAAAAGTGAGGAGGAAACTGTGCGACTTACGTGCCCAATATGTGATGGTATTGGCCTGGGCTGCGGCGCCTATTCCGTCGTTAGAAAACCGTCCGTGGCAAAACTTGGTTCACTCCACTCACTGTTTGTTGTTGTTTGGGTTTGCATTGCTTTTCTATTGTAGCCAGAAATCGGCGCCGATGAGTGCTTGTGAGTTGTTTTCGATAGTGTGTGGAACACTCCGCCGTATGAAATTGCTCGTCCATCGGTGTCGCTCTGGATGTTGACAGTACTCGGAGTGCTTTGAATATAGCACATCTCGAGTACCTCTAGGTGCTTGCGGTGTTTGTTCGAGCTGTCGAGAACGGTGGCCTTATCAAAATCGAACATGTATCCCTGGTCGAAACAGTGGTCTACGACGGCTGATTGTCGCAGTTCTTTTATGCTCGGATCTGATGCTGTGAACCCCGTGGCTATGATGCGTTTTAGTTTGTTCACATCGCATTTATGTTTGGACATTCTAGTACGTAACTTGTAACTAGTTTGTCCTACATATAGTTTATTGCACTCTTCGTTACGTTCGGGTGCGCCCGCACATGGTATATTGTAAACCACATTGGAGCGATCGATCGGTAGCATCGGATCTTTCACCACTGGCAGTAGGCTGCGTATTGTGTGCTGTTGTGTGGTGCCGATGCGTACATGCGGGTAATCCGTCCTAAATAAGCGCACGGACTACATTTGCAGTTAGGCCGTCGATATGCAATATGGATCGGTAGTGTTGTGTGGGTGTTTCTTGTGTGCTTTGGAGGGGGATGTCGGTTTCGTTTGCTTTACGGATTAATCTATTGATCAGGGACGTTGGGTAATCATTTTTCTTAAGGTTCTCGTCGTAGACCACTGTTTCGACCAGGGATACATGTTCGATTTTGATAAGGCCACCGTTCTCGACAGCTCGAACAAACACCGCAAGCACCTAGAGGTACTCGAGATGTGCTATATTCAAAGCACTCCGAGTACTGTCAACATCCAGAGCGACACCGATGGACGAGCAATTTCATACGGCGGAGTGTTCCACACACTATCGAAAACAACTCACAAGCACTCATCGGCGCCGATTTCTGGCTACAATAGAAAAGCAATGCAAACCCAAACAACAACAAACAGTGAGTGGAGTGAACCAAGTTTTGCCACGGACGGTTTTCTAACGACGGAATAGGCGCCGCAGCCCAGGCCAATACCATCACATATTGGGCACGTAAGTCGCACAGTTTCCTCCTCACTTTTAAAACTGGAATAAAGATTTGAATTCAAATTTGTAGCCAGAATATCGACGATCGATGAACGCTATAGGAGCGGATCTGTTTTGGACGATAACACTGATGTCCGAGTAAGTGATTAATGATAAATTGTTAATCATTAGAAATATGTTTTATGCTTTCCTATTCAATTTTAGTTCCTTGAAAAAGAATACATAGTACTTGAAACGTTGGATGAAGCACAAATAAAAGTGTTTTAATACTTTATCGATAAGACCGAAAAGCCATTACATAACCTCAAAATCATCCCGGTCGGAAGAATTATTTAAATTATTTGTGGTCTTAGGAAAAGTTGATAATGAATTGAAAACTTGTATTTAAAAAAAAAATGTAGCGGTTTACCTATTTATTAAAAGATTTTTGATGACATCAACACCCTTATGAATATGAATTATATAATATGAAATAATATGAAATATATGAAATTTAGTATGAAGAAAAACAAGATACACAAAATAAAATTGAGGCTAGAATTGGTTTCTTGAAGAATATTTTATATAAGTACAAAATTTGTAATGAAAATTTGAAATTTGTCAAAATGATTGGCTTTAAATTCTGAACTTGTTTAATTACACTTCTTAATAAAACTCCATTCTAAAGACGAGGTAGGGTTTTTGTGTCGAGATTTGAGTTTCAAAACGAAAGGTTCATTGAATTGCAAACCGAAATTTACAATAAGAATTTGTATCAATGTGGAAACGTCATAAAGTGTCTTAAAATTAAATGTCTTAGGCCTTAAATGATTTAGGACTAAATTCGGCGAGCTAATTTTTTGTTTATTAACACTTCACACGGCCTTTTATTATGGTATATTGTCTATTTGCCTAAGTGACAATAAAGCAGATTTTAGAAAAACTAACGTTAGAATATCGTGTTTTAATTTACGATATTTTTTTAATGAAAAATATCTGCACAAAGTTGTAACCGAATCAACTTTCTCTCCATTTCTATTCGGAAAAAAAGAAGCTCCAGCAAAATAAATGACATAACCTGTCACGAGCTGATATGGCTCAAATCTTTCCCCCCACGTCCTGCTTGCCTGCCGTAAGTGTAGGTTTGGTACCAGTTGGTGGAAACAGAGTCAGTCTATCTGTAAATGTGCGTATGATAAGCTGCCGAAAATGCGCGTGACGTGCCATCACGATGATGGAGCGAGAAAAAAAAATCTTAAGGCATTTTCTCGTGATAGAATCCAATTTACTCAACGACATTGGGTGGAATATTCTGAATTTCTTTTCGGTCCGTTCTTGCCAGGGTATCTGGGCAATGTTTCTTGGTGGAATTGGTGGCTTGGCGATGCAAAAGTTAAATGACAAATTTTTGGTAACTCTTTGGTCCTTGAAAACTGACTTTGGTACAAGAGTGAAAGGCTAGGTGATAAAAACATTCAACCACAAATGATGATGGACAAATGATAAAAATGAGTGAACTCTCTTTCAACTGTTTCGTATAAATCAAAACCTTCCATAAAGTTTAATTACTAAACAACAATAATAAATCACATCATTTTGATCCAATGAGAATGAATCAAACCCCAAACAAAAAGCCAAATGCATTTCAATTTAGGTGAAATTTCATTACCTAAAAAAGTGATTCCAAAAGTCAATTGCTTCCCACTTCTCCCGGTTATTCGGTTACGTATCTTATGAAATGTCCTCGAGCAGCCACAGGATCCGTGTAAAATTTCATCCGAAATGGTTCTCAAGCCCGGGGAAACACACATTGTCATCGTCTGGTATGGAAATGAATTGGAACGTGTCGGAAGCAGTCTGGCTGAAGAAAAAAAAAAGCGTCGCAAATGATGATGAAGATGAATGAACGAGTGTCACAGCCGCCTCACAATTTCTATTTGCCCAAACGGGGAAGATTATGTTCCTGATCCTGAAGGCGTTGAAAGATTCCATTTTTTTTTGCTCTCCAGCTCAGGGCCAAACCGGTTGACTGACTGACTCTAACTCACTACGTAGACTCTGCGACTGAATATTTCCGCCGGAAGGAAGGAAAACACGCAACCGTTCACATATGCAGATTTAAACGGCGTGCCGTCAGCCGGAGTGAAAAATGTGACAGGAATGTTAAATGAATCTGACTCAATCTCGCAGGTATAAGCCGTCAGTTTGAGGGCCTTTTTTCCTTTCCTTGAAGTTCGAACTTCGATGGAATTGTCGATGCCTACAAGAGGAACGTTTATATCACAATAGAAAACTTTGCCAAACAGATTTTTTCAAACTTTTTTTTTCAATTTTATTAACAAATCGGAACATGGTTATTTGAAGATAATGCCGCACGATTCAGGTCACATAAATTGAATGCAAAGTGAATCTTTGAACGAGATTCGGAATCAAGTTTTAATGTGAAAATAAAGCATGGATCACTACAAATCTGAAAAAATGTCTATCTCGGAGCTATGTAAACAAAATACAAATGTTTGGTACTCAAATTGTAGGGTTTTTACTGCACTTTTTAGAAAAAATAATAAAAAAAAATTCCGATGTTGTTTTGATGAAATTTAGAATTTTTCGTCGAGTACCACTCATCATACTTTGGACAATCTGTTCGCTGATCTCAGCGACCATTTTGTTACACAATCTCTTCATCTCTGTTGCTTCCTGAGTCGTCCTACCATTCTTCTCCATCTTCTGATTAACAATTGCCCAAAAATTTTCGATAGGGCGGAATTGAGGGCAGTTGAGTGGGTTAACGTCCTTTTCGACGAAATCCACCAGTTGGCGCGATACCACTGTAGTAGCTCTTCGCTGTACCTAGCCAAATCTAGCGAAAACTTTACTGGTCCTTTGTGAGTTCTGAGGATGTAAGGAAAAATACATTTTTGAGGCACTCCTCCTTGTACATTTCGGAGTCCATGGTCTTGTTTTTCACAAAAAACCGGGGTTTTTCGTCCGCAGCTCCAAATACCTTGCCAGATCAAACACTTTTCTGCAAAGTTATTGGCAGGAACGAATTTGAACTTGATGGGAACATCACCCCGACCAGTGGCTTTGTAAAATTTTTGGTCAGGAAGCCTCCCAAAATCAGATTTCGCGATTTTTGAACCAGACCACATCGGGTTTTTAACGTGGGTGTCCAAAATTAATTTTCGTCTCGCGGCTTCTATCACGTGTAACTTTTTTGAAACAAAACGAATCGTAATGAAATTTTCAGCACTGATAGAGGAAACATTTCCGAACAAAGTACTGTCAAAAAAATCCAGATCCGACTACTAGGAGCGCTATGGTATAATAAAATGCCATAGAAGGAAAAGTAGGCGTGCGCTAAGCGCGATTTTTTCGGGCGAATTTTTTTTTATCGAATTTAGTTTGGCAAAATCTAGTAATTCAAACTATTTTTCGGAGAAGATGAAGTTGAAAATGTTGTGAAGGTACGAGAATAGTTGTGTTGAGTGAACAGCCCGATTGAATCAGGCACAGAAGCTGTTTTACGGGTGCCTTTCACTGTTTCCCGGGTCAGCGTTTCGTTTGCTTCATGTTTGTGAAAAATTTACCAAACTTAATGCAAATTTTGAATAGTATAATATGGGAAATGGGAATGTGAGTCATAGCCGTAGGAACGGGAAGGTTTTGGGGGTTTAAACCCCCATGAGGGCCCAAAAATGCAAGCGAGATTTTCTACTCTTAAGATATTAAAGAATAACAATCTAGACTGAAAACTAATGCCAAAATCTCAAAAAACTATCCCAAGTTCAAAATTCTTCTACAGTTTTTCAAAATTTCCTCACTTGTTCATAGAACAAGGTTGTCAGAATTTATTCAGCACGTATCCGGCCTGAAAAATCCGGGCTATTTTATATAAAAATGTGGCAAAACCGGGTATTTAATTTCAAAATTGTCGACCAAAATCCAGGCAATACCGGCCAATTTTGATCGGAACCTAGGAATTGCTCATCAAAAATCAAGAAAAACTCAAAAAAACCTGTCATGATTATTTTTTTAAAGCTTGCTCCAGAAACGTCGGACACATAAGTAAAAAATAATTTTCAACACAATTTGTTTTTTAAAGTTTGATTTAATAATGAGAATAAGAACAGACCCGGTAAAATACGGGCTTTTCCTATGAAATCCGGGCAACCGGGTGACCGAATTTCTCCAAAATGTTATTAAATATCCGGGAATATTTATACTATTCATCGAGCAATCTGGCAACCTTATCATAGAAATTTAGGTCTGAATATTAATCTTTTAATTAAACCCATTTTGGAGGTTCTGGTGTATTTCTACATATTTTCGTATTTCTGATTCTGATTCTGAAGTTTAGGATTTATGATTTTTAGTTCGAATAATCATTAAAAATTAGGAATAAAATATTCACTGCTTTGAAATCCTGGTTAAAATTCGGTTTTGCATTTCATATCAAATTTGAATTATGTTTTTGGAAAATCATTTGCATTTTCAATATTTTGATAACAGTTTTCCGAATATGGTAAAAAGAAGAATTTTGCTTTATGTTCAAATTCGAAGTTATCAAACTTTATTAATACACAAACTTTAAACACATTAAGCTTCTAAGTGATGATCCAGAATTGAAAACTCAGATTCAGATTCATCATTTAAAATTCACATTTCAATTCAGATTCACAACACAGATTAAAAATAAATAATTGAAAAATGAATTAAGATTAAACCAGCGATACAGAATTTAAATAATACATTCAAGAATGATGGCTCAAATACTTGGCTCATAAAATTCTGATCTGGAATTAAGATTCGGAAATCGTACTATTGTACATTTCAGAAATCGTATAGAAATTTAGAAACAGATTCAAAGTTCAATTTTTGAATTCAGGTTCAGAATACAGATTTAAAATTCAGGAAAAGATTCAACTTGTTAATGGGTTTTTCAATCAACATAAAATTGTAGAAGAATTCAAGAGAACATGAACATAGAAGTTTGCTTGTCAATTACTAGATTTAAAATTTTTTTTTATTCAGAATTAGTTTGTACACACAATTCAGCTGAAAATCACAGATATAGAGAAGAATTTGGGTTAATTTTATGTTTTGTTTTATGCAAAATATTCTAAAATATATTTTTTAAAACTCATCCACAGGATTTTTGTTATGGAACTGATTCTTCATGAAAAATATTTCCTGTTAAAAATCTGATCTTCACCTAAAAAATCGGCACAAAATTCTTGTTTTCTCGGTGTATTGTATAACATTATTGATATTGCAGTTTTTAAAGCTAAATTTCAAGTTAAAATCATAAATTTAGTTCAAGTTTACATCAACTAAATTTGATCTGAACTTTTTTATCCCTTACTGTTTTTTTGAAATATTTATTTATTTTCTTCAAAGGTTAAAATCTTGGAATTTGCAAAAGAGTTTGGAAGATTGGACTTGTTTGATTTAAGCATAGAATAAGATTTTTTTTAGAAGGCAAGCCTAAAAAGAAATTAATTCATGCTCAAATCAAATAATTTAAGAATAAGACTCTTAAATAAATTCAAAAATTTTAACCATCGATGAAAGAAAATTCCATGTTTTGTTTCTAAAGGTTTCATAAAAAAAATAGCTAACCTTTTAGGCTAAACACTTTTCTAAAGTTACGATTTAATACAAAACTTTGAATGAGAACTTAAAAATGAAAATCATATAGTAACAAATATAATTTGTTTTTTTTTTCATTCGTACGTTGTTGGGCAAACAATCATAGGTAAAAATCAGTCACCAAACCCCCGCCACCCTCCCCCCCATGGGTTGGTTCTTCCTACGGCCCTGATGTGAGTGAATAATATTTAGTGCGTTGGCATTATTTACAAGATGTTTTGAAAAGGGTAAAACATGCCTTGCCACAAGTTCTGCAGTGAATTTTTGAAATAGAGGAAAATGATTCGTAGCCTCGGCTGGACATACAAATTCTGCGTAAAGAAAGTACTGTTAGGTATTTGAAGAAAGAAATTTGGGGACCATGCGTGCTCGATCGTACCGTAACAGATTGGAATTAAAAAACTTAGATTTTTTGCAGTAAACCGCACATTTTCCAGTTTCAAGTCATAGATGGCAGCACTATCTTGCAGTTAAAACCAAATTAAGTCTCAATATTGACTTTCCAGGTTTATTTAGGCCCATATTCATCATTTCGAGGTAGTTTTCCACAGAGATGCCATTCTCTACCGAAAAAAACGGAGAACGGAGAATAAAACACCCCCGTGCGATAGCTGCAAATCACTCGGGTGAGATTTTGTGTTCCTCTCCACACATTATTCGCACCCCGGTTTCGAAAGCCACACACACCTAATTTCAATAGCTCCGGCGAGCGACAATTTGTCACCGTAGAGCACCTCGGTGAAAACACAGAACCGACTAGTTCAAGCCACGAAAAAGCAAAGACAAAAACAAACACGATGGTGTGCATAATAATATCATTAACAAACGATGAATGTTTCGGGCGAGTGGTTCAGCTTCGTATGTGTTGGTAAACGCAACAAGCCAAGTCAGCTGCCGTCGCTGTCGCTCTTCGTGGTGAAAATTTTTTGTCACTGTAGTGTGTGTTCGCTTTGTCGTGTTGATTTAAAGATTCTCTACAGGCAGAGGTTCGGCTAAAAATCTCTGCGGTGCGTTTCAGAGAATCTCTACCGAGAATCTAAAACCGAGCACGTCGGTGATTCTTGTTAGAGAAATGGCAAGCCTGAGTTTTCCAACACAAGCTTCATCGGAAAGTACAAAATTATACTGATTATCGGTCCAAGAAATTCACTTTCATCATACTAATGAATGATAATGAAGAAATCAAGCAGTTTGATAAAGTACTATAGCTCAAATATAATATTTCTAAACGCTAGAGGAGCATCTCTTAAAATCCCCTTTTAAAAACATTGAAAAACTTTGAAATTATAGAAAACTCCTTAAAATGCAGTTATCTATTCAAATCAAGGCCGTGCGAACAGAACAGAGTTTGAACGAACCATTTTAACTTTAAAATTAATTTATCGAATACAAATTTTATACATCGAAAAGTTGGAAACCATGCAACAGGCACAATGATCAACAGAATTAGCAAAAAAAAACAATCTAAAATCTAATATCCTTACCTTATTACTTAAATTTTGATTTACTAAAATCGTTTATGTCATTAAAAATGTTATGCTGAAATGAAATATTCTTCAAGAAACCAATTTCAGTCTTAATTACTTTTTGTATTTCTTGTTCTTGCTCAACATCAGATTTAAATAGGTTTTGATAAATAACACAAGACCACAAAATCTTAATTTTTCCAAGGTAAATGAATTTAAAAAAGTAATTTTGTCTAACTTGAGTGCCCTGAATCTAAATATGCAATCTATCTATCAGTGACCAGCTGTTATTGAAATAGCTTTTCAAAATACAGGGTTGCTAGCGATTTTTCGTTTTGAAATTCCAAAGTTTTTCCCGGTTTTTTTCCTGGTTGTGAATGATGGTTTTCCATTTTGTATCTTGTATATTGTTTTTTTTAATTTAAAATCATGGTGAATAAAAAAAATTATTGTAAAGGGCTTCAAATTTCTAACAATTGTATCCCAGAACTTGTTAACCGTTTAGAAATCATGTCAAATACTTTGGCGTCTTTTAACAGTCTTTTCGTATCAAATTGATAGGTTTTCATAATTTTTAAAACGAATCTAACGATATCTATTCGTTGTTTTGCTCCACAATTTCATAATATCAAACAGGATGTCAACTTGAATGGGATTTTGTCTTACAAAACTTTAAATCATTAAATTGCAGGAAAATATTAAGTTATTTTCTGAATGCAGTTGTATTTTTTGTACAAATCCAAAGACATGTTTTAGAAAGAAATGATTTTTTGTTCAATACAAAACAATGAATAACTTAAGTAGTGCCCTAGTCATTTGAACTAAAAATTCGTGAAAATATAGATAGAAACCCTGTATAACCCTGTAGACAGGGCTGAACTTTAATCGTATGAATGTAAGATATTATGTTGTATCAGGGTAAAGACCTTAGATTTGTTTTCGATACACTTTTAATATAAGACACACATATATTCCAGCGTCCAGGGATCACTCTAATACATTTGTATGTTGCTGACCCTCTAAAAAAAAACTAATTAAGCTAGAAACCTCTTAAATGAGAAAAAAAATTCAGTTTAGCATTTATGAGACAAATCTATACCAAGACTGTCAAAAACTATTCTTAAATTTAGAAATCATTTTGAAAATATTTTAAAATTCCTTGAAAAAATCTTAAGCATGACAATTTTCCCGGTAAGGTGCTGAAATTCCCGGTTTTTTTCCCGGTTTCCCGGTGACGAGATTAAATTCCAAAGTTTTTCCCTGTATTCCCGGTTCGCTAGCAACCCTGAAAATAGGTTAAAATCTTTTAAGGAAGTTCTGGACTTTTTGACAAAACTTGAAAACAACAAAAAAAACATTTTGAAATAAAAGTATTAAATGATTAAACAATTTTCTTCAAGACTTAAGTAATTAAGAGTTCTATTTGTTTACTTTTCTCATTTAACCTCTATGCAGCAATGTCAAAAATATTTGTAATGAATATCTTTCCAAATTTTCAAGAACTGTCGAATTTTACTTTTTAAAATCATGCATCATCATCATCGTCAAAATATTATTCCTTAATTGAATAAAGTAGGGGAGATGAGGGCATAACGAGCACCCGAGGCATAATGAGAACTACGCTTTTCTACGAAAGTGCGTATTTTCTTAAATAAATTTTTATGAGGATTTGTTTCGTACTTCCTATAGTATTAATTTTTCACAAAAAAAGGAATCTCCTTATCATCTTTACAGAGATATTTAAAAAAAACTAGCTTGGTTCTCAAGTTACGAAAATATTATAATTTTTGAGCACCACGAAATAAGCTCTTATGATCTTAAAATAACCTTGATCTATAATGTACGCACTGCAACATGATGTACACATTGTTTCTCAATTTTTACCATCATAAAATTTTTGATTTTTCACTTTTATCAATTTTAAAACACGTTTTTACTTAAATTTGTTGACTAGGGGCATATAGAGCACCATATTATCGAGGCATAATGAGCCTTTTCTGCCGTAGAATCTAGCAGCGAATTAAAATTGATTTATAGCGCCACACCTTGACTAGTATTCATCCGACGATTTAGCCTATTGGTAAGGTGTCGGAGAAGTAATCAAAAGACTAGAGTTAGATTTCTGTTCGAGGTGATTTTTTTCCATTTACAATTCATGATCGATTTTTTTATTGTTACATTATACGGCTAGTAGCATCATCCTCCGAACAAAGCACTTAATGTATGAGCGTGCGTGAATTGTTTGTATTCTACAAACAGACCTAGATTATTTTGTTATTGCTTTGTTTGATGAATCTACGACTCACCTGACTTCATCGAATTGAATTCGCTGCTAGATTCCCCGGCAAAAACGCACATCTTGCTCTGATTAATGGTGCTCATACTGCCTCAGGGGGGGTTCTCATTATGCCTCCACAGTGGTTGGTTTTCAGCTTTTGGCAAAAAATTTTAAAATGCATTTTTTAACGTTTTCATCTAGTTTTTCACGTTTCAGCCCGTTAGGGCTTTTCAAGTGTCTGAACACGAAACAATAATGTAACCTCCATATTATAGCTATTTTCTATGGTTTTTTTTTTTAAATATGTCTTTATTTGTATCAAATCATGATTACACTTATATTACATTATTGCATTAAACTAGGTGTTCAGCTCAATAATGAACTGTTCATAGCCCTATAAGTAACTAGATTATTTAAATTTATTTATAAGATTTAAATTTGCTGAGCGCAATCAAGTTTTTAATGTAGGAGAACATCCTGTAATAGCAAAAATATTTTATACTTAAAACTAAACACTATCTTAAAATTAAACTAAACATAAAGAGAACGAATCTCTGCGATGGAAGACTGCATCGATTTGCCTCTGAAGTTGGAGATGATGTTATTGGCCATCTCTTCGATAGATTCAATGCCTGCAATCCGATGAAGATCTTCGGTGCTGTGCCAAGGTGGAAGCCGCAAAATCATTTTCAGAACTTTGTTCTGAATCCTCTGGATCGCTTTCTTCCTCGTCGCGCAGCAGCTAGACCAAATCGGAACTGCATACATGATCGCTGGTCGGAAAACTTGTTTGTAGATGAGCATCTTATTTCGCAGACACAACCGGGATTTCCTGTTGATGAGAGAATAAAGAGATTTAGTGTATTTATTACATTTAGATTGAATATCTTCAATGTGATTTTTAAAAGTAAGATTCCGATCAAGTGTGAGTCCCAAGTACTTCACGTGATCAGACCATTCTAATGAAACCCCATTAAAAGTTATGGAATGATTTTCATTAGGTTTTAAAAAATTTGCTCTTGGCTTATGGGGAAATAAAATAAGTTGAGTTTTGGAAGCGTTAGAAGAAATTTTCCACATTTTCAAGTAATTCAAAAAGGAATTTAAATTTTGTTGCAATCTACTGCGTACCACCCGTAAATTTCGACCTTTTGCTGAAAGCAAAGTATCATCAGCAAATAATCTTCTACCTTTTCCTTCTGGGACATCAGGAAGATCAGAAGTAAAAATATTGTATAAAATAGGCCCAAGTATACTACCCTGAGGGACACCAGCTCTAATGGGTATCCTTTCAGAGCATGAATTTTGATAGCTTACTTGCAAAGTTCGGCTAGTCAAATAATTTTGAATAATTTTGGTGAGATATACAGGAAAATCAAATCGAGCTAATTTAGCTACTAAACCTTTGTGCCAAACACTGTCAAAAGCTTTTTCAATATCAAGAAGAGCAACACCAGTTGAATAACCTTCAGATTTGCTAGCGTTAATCATATTAGTTACACTCAAAAGTTGATGTGTAGTAGAATGTCCATGACGAAAACCAAATTGTTCATCAGGGAAAATAGAATTCTGATTAATGTGAATCATCATTCTATTCAAAATAACTCTCTCAAATAGTTTACTTAAAGAAGGAAGCAAACTAATTGGTCGATAACTTGAAGGCTCTGAAGCACTTTTTCCAGGTTTCAAAATTGGAGTTACTTTGGCATTTTTCCATTTATTGGGAAAATAGGCCAAATGAAAACATTTGTTGAAAATTTTAACTAAAAAATTTAAAGTGCTTTCAGGCAACTTTTTAAGAAGAATATAGAAAATCCCATCTTCCCCTGGAGCTTTCATATTTTCAAATTTTTTGAAAATCAATTTAAGTTCATCAATATTTGTCTCACAAGAACTTTCAAACACATTTTGCTTAGAAAGAATATCATCAAATTCTAGGGAAATTTGAGCATCAATTGGACTTACAACGTTTAAATTAAAATCATGAGCAGACTCAAATAGTTGTGCTAATTTTTGAGCCTTTTCTGAATTAGTTAAAAGAAGTTTATCCCCATCTTTCAAAGTAGGAATTGGCTTCTGGGGCTTTTTCAAAATTTTAGTTAATTTCCAAAATGGCTTTGAGTAGGGTTTTATATCCTCTACTGCTTTAGCAAAATTTTCATTACGAATGAAATTTAAACGACGTTTGATCTCTTTTTGAAGGTCGCAATAAATTAATTTCAAATAAGGATCTCTAGTACGTTGATATTGGCGTCGACGAATGTTTTTCAGTCGTATCAAAAACTGAAGATCATCATCGATCAAAGGTTGATTGAATTTATGTTTAACTTTAGGTATTGAAGCGGCTTTAGCATTGACTATTGCAGTTGTCAAATTTTCTACAGCCAAATCAATATCTTCTATTGAATTCAGTGGAACGTTTACATCTAAATTACGTTCAATAAAATTCATATATCGCTCCCAGTTAGCCTTTTGAAAGTTAAAAGTTGATTTTAAAGGGTTTTCAATGGGACTTTGGGATAAAGAAAATGTTACTGGAAGGTGGTCTGAATCGAGGTCCGCATGAGTAACTAATTGACTACAATGCTCGCCTAAATCCGTTAGAACCAAATCAATTGTGGAGGGATTTCTAATTGAAGAAAAACAAGTATGCCCATTAGGATATTCAACAGTATAATAACCGGCAGAGCAGTCATTAAACAAAATATTCCCATTAGAATTTGATGAAATATTATTCCAAGATCGGTGTTTTGCATTAAAGTCACCAATAATAAAAAATTTCGATTTATTTCTTGTGAGTTTTTGTAAATCTCCCTTCAAAAAATTTTTCTGTTCACCGCTACATTGAAAAGGCAAATATGCGGCAACAATTATAATTTTCCCCATAGAAGTTTCTAATTCAATTCCAATTGTTTCTAAGACTTTTGTATTGAAAGAAGGAAGAAGTCTAAATTTGAGACGACTATTGATGACAATAGCTACACCCCCACCTTGTCGATCAAGTCGATCATTTCGTAAAATTTTAAAGAAAGCATTGCTTTTCAAGTTATTGTCTGGCTTTAAAAAAGTTTCAGTGATGGCAGCAATATGTATGTTTTGAGTTTTCAAAAATAAAAAGAATTCATCTTGGTTAGCCAGCAAAGATCTAGCGTTCCAATTCATAATATTTAAACATCTATTTGGATCCATGAGGGAATCGTAAAGTCATAATAATTTTGTTAGCATAATTAAAAGAAGTTTGGAAAGCTTCAAACATTGAATTTGCTTTCAACATAAGTTGCATCATTTCCATTAAATTTTGATGCAAAAATTTTAATTTTTCCTCAGTAATCTCACCCAAATCAACAAAATTGTTAGAATCAGAAGAGGAAGGAGAAGAAAAAGTATTTGAATTTCGGGGATTTTCCCAAGCCTTCGCATGAACGTTGAGACTTGGTTTTTTCCCATTTTTATTAGTTAAACCTGAAGAGGGCAACCCATTTTCAACCACCTCTGAGAACGATAAACAACGAGTTTGTGGCGCAGAATCAGCCCAGGTAACATTAAAATCACTTCGGGTATTACCCAGCCGTGATTCCAATGTAGGCCGAGGCTGACCGCGAACAGGCAGGTTGTTTGCCGGTCTGACGTGTGAAGACGAAAAAGAGGAAGGAGGAGAAGAAACTTTTCTGGAAACTTTGGGATTTTTTCTAGAAGCAACAATTTTTGCCCTAACGGGACAATCTAGAGAATTCGAGGAATGATTACCTGCGCAATTCGCACACTTAAAAAATTCTGTTTTTGGCTTATCACCACCAAAAAGGCATTTAGATTTTTCATGATCGAATGAGCCGCAAAACATGCATCTGGCATTCATTCTACAATTTTTAGTGCCATGACAAAAAGCTTGACAACGACGACATTGCGTAATATTTTGTAAAAAATTGGTATGGGATTTACGAAAAGGTTCAAATTTTACTCGACAATGAAACATAAGACGAGCCTTTTCCAAAATTTGCAAATTATTGACCTGATCCTTTTTAAAATGGATCAAATAAAGCTCAGGAGCAAAACCAACACTACTGGTATTATTCGTGTTGGTTCTTTTCCTCATTTGAATTACTTGAATTGGAGAAAAACCTAACAAAGAATTTAATTCAGCTGTGATCTCATCCGGTGTCTGATCGCCGGTGAGACCACGAAGTACAACTTTAAATGGACGATCACTTCTAGTGTCGTAGGTAAAAAATTGATGTTTTTTATTATTCAAATAATTTAAAATTTTTTGAAAATCATTAAAAGATTCCGCCAATATACGAGCAGTTCCCCTTCGACCGATCTGAAAAGAAATCTTCACATCCTTGACGGAAGTGACGATTTCCTTTCGAAAGGCATTGAAGTCAGGAATCGTGACCGTTATTGGTGGAATCTTTTCGTTTTTAAGAGTATAAGAAGAAGAAGGTTTCTTAGTACTCTTATCAGAATTAAATATGAATATTTCCTCATCACCGATGTTATGAAGGACATCGAATGAGTTGGAAATTTCAACTTTTTTGGGCGATGGACCTGAATTAGTTTCGGCAATACGCTTTCTACCAGCCCTTGAGCCAGCCGATGACTTCCCCATGCTGGAAAGAAAAGAGAAAATATGAATAAAAGAAAATGAAAATAATTTTAGCACTGAAGAGTGCTGATTGAAATACAGGTAAGGAAAAAAAAATAAATAATGTAAAATGTTCCTGCAGGTACACAGCAACGATACGATGCTCCGGCGTACGTGTTGACGGCTCAACGGTACAGATGGAAGTGGATTTTCTATGGTTAAATAACCGTTTTCCTTAAGGTGGCCATTATGCCCACATCTCCCCTATTATAAAAGAAATCAGAACCTGATTTTTTCTCAAATATAGATTTAATAGTTAATCAGTTATCAATGAGCGGCAAGGATTTTTGAAAAACTATGGAGTTGTGGCCCTGGAATAAGATTTCGAGGTTTTGGAGTCGAGATTATTACACTATTGTTACTCTTGAATCATTTAAGTAGTTCATCAAAATTTGATTATAAAATTCTAATTTTATTTTTGGTAAAAAAGATTTCTCTTGGCATTTTTGGACCATCATAGCTGTGGCAAACGGAAACTTTTGTTTGTTTGCCACAGCTGCCAATGATAAATTTTCGTGCAAATTTGTCGACAAAACCAAACTTTCATTTGGCTGGAACCTTCTGACTTTTGAGCTAGGATTTGCCTGAAGTCAGCATTGACATAGGTTTTCATCGTCCATCAGAAAACATCCGTCGAACTTGGTCAGCACCGGGGTCGTATAAGCTATAATTCGTGCTCGGAAGCTCCGAGCACGAATTTTTGCCACACTATTCTGTTTTATGGTCCGATTTGACTGTTTGCTAGCTCGATACGACTTGGTTCCTTCCCGGAGTCGAATTCTCCTTACGGTACTATGAGCACTAATGAGCAGCACCGAACTTCCCGGCCAAATCACGGTCCGACAGATTGGAATTCCTCTTAATCGTCTTCAAAATTTTACCACGCAGTTTCCGGTCGACAGTTCCCCTTCGACGATTGGCTTGAGGCTTCCAAATCGTCTTCAATGTTTTATCATACCGTATGATAACGCGCCGTATGGTATTTCTGGACAATTTAAGCTTGTTTAGCTAGCCTAGATGCAGGATGGATTTTTCAAATAACTGTGCACAATTTTTCCCCTTCTTCCATTTTCCTTGTTGATTGTTTACAAAGTACAGTCGATTTGTGGAATGTCAAAAAAACATACTAGAATCTGGCAAAATTCCCGACACGTGGGCGCCAAGAACTTCCCAATCCGTCCACCAGGAGCGCCACAATATGAGCAAAATTTTGTTCCATTTCTAAATTAAATGAATTGGAGGAATATTGTTCATCAGGTTATGTCGTAAGACGGAAAATTATGTAAATAAAAAAAAAATTATGTCAATTATGTAATTGATGACATTTATGTTTTGTCATTTATGTCTTTTTTGACGCTTTTCATCATTCATGCCTGCTGTGTCATTTTTGTTATCCTTTGCATTTTTGTCATTATCAATACTTTTAACATTTTTGATTTTTTTTCAATCCTTGTAATTTTTGTCGTTAAATGGTGGGTAATAAGTATTGAAAAAAAATGATTGCGAAGTTCTTCTCCATTTATCTAGCCTCCGCTCAAAGCCTGTATTAATAGTATTAAGAATATATAAATACATAATATTTTGATTAAAACTAATGACACGGAACTGGTAGAAGACTGCTTATATTTGATTCCCATGTTCGATGCTGTCTTCTTTGATTGGGATGTATGTATAGCTACAACTTTCTCCGAACTATTAAATCAGAACAACCGCACAAACATTTTCCAGCGTATGGCATGTTTGGCACGGACCAAAAGACTACAAGTCTGAGTTCTCAAAGTTTATCTCGTTAGTATAGCCTAGCTTGTTAGTGGCTTTTTGGGGTCTTTCTTGCCCTCTCACTCTCACTCAACAAAGTGGCAGGTAATATAAGATAATTAAAGGAAAGTGCTCCGTACAGCGAGCGAGCGAGCGATCCACCCAAACGAGGATAAATGATGTTCGTCGAACAAGGTCTGCTTTGCGGCGATGTAATAGAATGCAAATGTTTGTGGAAATAAAATTGTTTCATCTCGAAGCGTAACGCGAGTTCTTCTAATTAAATGTTGAAGTTGGTAATTTTGCCATCCGGCCGAGTAAAATGAGGATTGAGCTCCGGGCCCATGCTGCTGAGGATGAGTTTGCGAATATTTGATCGTGTTTTTTTGGTATTTTTATTATATTTTATTAAACTTTCAAAGCAATGTTCAAACATTGCTCTTTTGCATTATTAACTTGCAATAACTAATGAAGAACGATTTAATAAACCTGTCTTCTCTTCTTTCCACTTAATGGAACGTTATGAATTTTGTGACCATCTCCTTATAGATAGCGATAGATTTCGCTGTTCCGTTGTTCAAACCGGGGTGGTTTTATAGCAGATTTCCAGCAGACCCCAAGAGCGATCAAACCTTTTTGCCTGTATTTCGACGGCCAACCACAATAGAGAGGTGGGTGCTTTTGGAAACCGGAATATCCACATAAAATCGTCTTCTATCAACCTTTCGTCCAACTACCATCATAAACTCAAGCATTCCATCCTTTTTCGCGTGCCGGCGCGTCGTCGTCATCGTATCTTGTTAGTATTTGCTCTGGCTTCCCATCCTACTTCCTAAATGCTGCTTCACCTGAGTATTCGTCGTCGTATAAAAATCCGGATGCTGCGATGTAAGTCATTTAATGCGTTGTTTGTACAGCTACTATTTTGCAATCGGTTCCGGTGGCGGTGACATGCTTTCAATATTGCACGGTGCACTAAATATATCTATGTAGCACAGTCGTTGTCGACATCCAAGCAGGAAGACCACACAAGTGTGTAGGAACTGCACATTCTGCCAAAAATTTGGCATCTCCTCGCTTTTGGTTGGTCGTGTTACGTTTTTCTTTTCTATCTAACTTTTTTTTTGTGACGGTCGATTTCATGTTTGCCGTCTGTGATATGCTATTTTATTGATTTATGGTTACTTCATGAAAGTTCATCATCGCTGTGTACTTCATCGTTTTCCGTTTTTGATCCAACCGTGGAGTTAGTCCATATCATGCTGGCTGACTGACTTGAGTAAACCAAAAACGAAAGATGGCACCTTCGCCGACGACAAGAAACCAACGACGGCACGGTATGGTTGGTGAAAACATGAACATAAAGACGGTAGGGAATTTTTTGTAGCCCTAATCCGCGTCACCGTCATCGTCTTCCTTGTCGTGTGGCATTATAGAATCGGATTTTTACGCGATGGCATGTCATATCTTTACATTGGCCCTCGGATGATGATCTCACCTAGGGTGGGTAATCTCTAAAATATAAAGAATTTTTCTCTTTGCATAGCACACATTTCAGATTACTAGTTGCTTATTTAGAGGGTTATAGACTAGGGTTACCATATCCTTCAACACCAAAAAGAGTACGTTGAAATCATTTTTCAAAATATTCAGGAGAAACGGGAAAAACTGGCCATTCAAGTAGTGACAATAAGTTGCTAGTTGTGTAACTTACCTGGCAATAATGGCAAAAAATAGTTTTAAAAATTGAAAGTTACCGTTTTTAGTATTTGTTTATTTTCTTGCAGATTTTTAGTGAAAAATCAAAGGGTCGTTGGATTATTCGTTAACATGAGAAAACGTTGCATTTCAAAAGGAGTTCTAATTGCTGTTGTGCTCTCTGCCAACTGTTAGGGCACTAATTGCATATTCAAAGGCGCTGATTGCCTGCACAGTTTATTTCGACGACTGGGAGAAGCTTCTGTCAAAAGTGGTTTTGAAACTTGTTATGTTATACTTATAGAAAAGTTTTGATAACGAAATAGAAAACTTGTTTGTAACGAAAAATTTAGATTTTAATCGATTTGTTATGCTTCTCTTCATTGTTTGGAAAACTCAACAAAGTAGAGAAACCTGAAGTACCGTGCCATGAATGCATAAAGTGTTGCATTTCTTTCGGATTTCTTGTACATATAGGAAAACAAACATAAGAACTGGAAGAGATAAGTTCGTTTCTCTGATAAAATGCCTTTCAACAGAAAAAAAGAGTACAAACCGCAAGATTTCACAAAAAGAAGAGTACGCTCATTTCTCGATCGAAAAAGAGTACATGTACTCTTAAAAGAGTACGTATGGTAACCCTATTATAGACTGTACTTAAAAAAATACAACATTTCTTTTGGGAATACATTTTAAATTCAATGATGAGAATTAATGTAAAACTAGACTATGACTTAGGCCTGCCAGATTGTCCGGTTTTTTGTTCAACCCGAAATTTACTATATCGGAATGCTAAAAACTTTACAGTTGTTATTCAAAAATTAGGGTGTGCAGAATTCAAGTGTGCAAATGTTTTTCAAGATTCAAGGTGAGGCTAACACTGCGCTGCGGGTAGCAATACATTTTTCCATTTGTGATGTTTAAATAGAACTGATTCTACATGACAAACACTTTCGGCAGAACTTAATCAATAAAACACGCCCTAAACACACATATGGTAAATTTGAAAACCTTTAAAAAATTAACGATTAAGACGTATATAATTGATTGCAGGTGTTCCTTTTTGCATATTTCTTTTGCAGAACTTTCCCCCTTTTAAAGTTTTGTCGAATTTATCGAATTGCATTCTTTATATACGTGTTATAAAACATTCTTCTTAACGTAGGCGTCATACTAAAAGTTCCCCTGAAAGATAAAGTCTGCTTCATTTAATATTGGAACAAATTCTTTTGCTCATTGTGGCGCTCCTAGTGGACGGATTTGGAAACTTTTTTCACCCACGTGTCGGGAAATTCATTACCTTTCACCATGTATTTATGTCATAACACCAAACGATAGCATTTTGTAAACAACCGCCATGGAAGCCGAACGGAGAGATCAAATTGCGCACAGTTTTCTTACGAGTACGAGTACGAGAATTTCTTCGAAACAGCAATGAATAATTTTTTTAATTTTTTTTTATGAAAGAGTAAAGAAAATGCTACATTTGTATGAAAAACAAATTATGAATTCGTTAATAAATGACTGAACTACACGCAATTGTTTGTGTTCCAATATTAAATGAAGCAGACTTTACATCCGACGAACTTGGTCAGAACTTGGTCGTACAGCTTTCGAGCACGGATTCTGGCCACATTGTTCTGCTTCAGCGTCCGATTTGGCTGTTTGCTGGCTCGGAATGACCTTATTCCTTCCCGGAGACGAATTCGTCGCACCGTACTGTGAGCGGCCTGGAACTTATTGGCCAAATCGCGGTCTGAAAGATTGGGATTCCTCTTGACGGCCTTGATGACTTTCCCACGCAGTTTCCGGTCGACAGTTCCACTCCGACGCTTCGAATGCGGCTTCCGAGCCGTCGTCAATGTTTCCTTGTACTGCTTGATAACACACCATACGGTATTTCTGGGCATTTTAAGCTGTTTAGCTAGCTTCGATGCCGACAACAATGGATTTTCAAGAAAACTGTGCACAATTTGATCTCTCCGTTCGGCTTCCATGGCGGTTGTTTACAAAATGCTATCGTTTGGTGTTATGACATAAATACATGGTGAAAGGTAATAAATTTCCCGACACGTGGGTGAAAAAAGTTTCCAAATCCGTCCACTAGGAGCGCCACAATGAGCAAAAGAATTTGTTCCAATATTAAATGAAGCAGACTTTATGCAATGTTGTATAAGAATTTATCTTTTCAAAAAGTAATTGATAAACCCTCATTCGTCCCTGATTTTTTTTACACGTTACAGTCCCTGGAGTTTCAATTCTACAATTTATTTCCCAACCGATTTTTACAAAAAACTATAGTTTTGCAATTTTATGAAGAGTTATAGTTTCGGAAACCACGTTACATTCAGCTACAACATTTCAGTTTTCAGTTTTTCCTCTAAGAAAAAAATCCGAAAAACAAGCTTCGGAAAAAATACAAGCTAAGGAATGCTCAAAAAAAAAAAAAATCACCTGAAGTTAGAAGCTATACGTTGTACATAAGGATATATTTATATGATTTTTATTTAAGATCATGATCACAAAAAATGTAAAAAAGTGATGTAAAAACCGTACTTTTCAATTAATGAATCGTCCGAATTGTTTCAGTCACATCAGATGAATTTTGAAAAGAGGATTAGAAAGTTGAAGTAATTTGACACATTTTTGCGTTTTAGATTTTCAAAATACGTAACACAGAATTTTTGAAGAATTATTTTTCGAACCTTTCAAACCCGTCAAAAATGCTGTGTTTCGTATTTTGAAAACCTAAAAATGCGAAGTTATGACAAGTTACGTCAACGTTCCAATTCGGTTGAGAAATAAAAAAAAATATAGCAGTTTTGAGCGAGGAGTGTCAAACTGACACACAAGTTCTCATTATGGAGTTTTTTTTTCCTGGGCTTATAAGGTGCGTGCGTCCATCAAAAAGAAATAATGTAAAGTTAAGAGTCTCCGAAGAATTTTGGATTTTTATTTGGATGCACCCGAATAAAGTTACAAGCCGCCAAATTTCAAGAGCGGATTAGGGTCAAAATAGTTTTTACTGTTTGTTTTTCTGGGTGATAAGGGAAAAATAACTTTATTCAGATGTCTTCGGTTAAATCCGATATTCTTGATCAAATTTAACGTAAGATAAGTAATTTTGCCATTGTGCAATGGAATAAATCTTCCCAAAAAAAAGAATACTCTTTAATAGGCTGGATTGAACGGTAGACAATGTGCAACTCGAGACCCCATACACAAACCTTCGGGTAGTGGTCATATCACCTCTTGTCTCCCCGTGGTGCTAGCTGGGGTGCGAGCAACCTTAGCGGAGATCGGGTACCCAACCCCGGTGGATGCTTTGGTCGCATGCAGACTGAGTCAGGGGGCTTCGTACGCGTCTGTTCTCTATGTCAGGGGCGGCGTGCGGAGTGCAACAACGTCCTGGTGGTGTTCGGGACCAAAAACAGCAACATCACGACGGTCCTCCTGCGAGATAGTGGGGTTAGCTGCGGGCCTTGCGAGCCTGTGGCTACAAAAAAACATAAGCAACGAACAACGAACAACAAATTTCGGATGGAAATCGGCAAAGATCCACGCGACGAAAAGGGACTAGCGATTGGAAACTTGGAACATGGAACTGCCGATCTCTAAATTTTGTGGGCAGTACCCACGTGCTCTCCAACGAATTGAAGAGCCGCAAATTCGACATCGTAGCGCTGCAGGAGGTATGCTGGAAGGGCTCCACGGTACGAACATACCCAGATGGTCGTGCCATCTACCAGAGCTGCGGCAACACACATGAGCTTGGAACAGCTTTTATAGTGATGGGAAAGATGCAAAAGCGCGTGATCGGGTGGTGGCCGATCAACTCACGAATGTGCCGGTTGAGAATCAAGGGCCGGTTCTTCACTCGACTGAAGCAACCTGAGGTCGCGGCAGACTACGCGCAATCGGTCGAAGCAGCGCTGCCGGCAGAGGGTGAGCTTGATGAAGCCCCTCTCGAGGACTGTTGGGATACCATCAAAACAGCCATCAACAGTGCTGCGGAGAACGTCATCGGTTATGTGGAGCGATCTCGATGGAACAACTGGTTCGACGAGAAGTGTAGGAGAGTGATGGACGAAGAGAATGCCGCGCGGGCGGCAGTAGTGCAAAGAGGCACCCGTCGAAATGTGGAAAATCACCGACAGCGGAAGAGGCAGCGAGTCCGACTTTTCCAGGAGAAAAAGCGCCGCCTGGAGGAGGAGGAGCTCGAGGAGCTGGAGCAGCTGCATCGTTCCCAACAAACACGAAAGTTCTATCAGAAACTCAACGCATCCCGCAAAGGCTTCGTGCCGCAAGCCGAAATGTGCCGGGATAAGGACGGAGGCATCCTGACGGACAATCGTGAGGTGATCAAAAGGTGGAAGCAGCACTTCGATGAACACCTGAACGGCGCACATGCAGGAGATCAAGACGGTGGGGGAAGGTACATCGCCGGTGTAGCCAACGACGAAGAGGAGCCACTCCCAACGATGAGTGAAGTTAAGGAAGCCATTCGCCAGCTGAATAGAAACAAGTCGGCTGGGAAGGATGGCATCGCAGCTGAACTCATCAAAATGGGCCCGGACAGGTTGGCCGATTGCCTACACCGGTTGATAGTCCGGATCTGGGACATAGAACAGCTACCGGAGGAGTGGAAGGAGGGGGTAAATAATATGCCCCATCTACAAGAAGGGCGACAAATTGGACTGTGAGAACTACCAAGCGATCACTGTCCTCAATGCCGCCTACAAAGTGTTGTCCCGAATCCTACTCCGCCGCCTAACGCCACAAGCAAACAGATTCGTGAGAAGTCATCAGACCGGCTTCATGGAGGGACGGTCTACGACGGACCAGATATTCACATTACGGCAAATCCTCCAAAAATGCCGTGAACACCAGGTCCCTACGCACCATCTATTCATCGACTTCATCGCATACGACACGATCGACCGTAACAAGCTATGGAAAATCATGGACGAGAACGGCTTTTCCGGGAAGCTGATCAGACTGATCAAGGCGACGATGGATGGAACGCAGTGCTGTGTGCGGATTTCGGGTGAATTATCGAGTTCATTCGAATCGCGCAGGGGGCTTCGACAAGGTGATGGTCTATCCTGCATGATGTTCAACGTGTCGCTAGAAGGTGTTATTCGACGAGCGGTGGGCGAAATGCGGTGCACGATTTTCAACAGATCCAGTCAACTTATCTGCTTTGCCGATGACATTGATATAGTCGGCAGATCATCTGCGGCGGTGGGGGAGATCTACCGCAAACTGAAACGCGAAGCAGGAAGGATTGGGTTGATGATTAATACGTCCAAGACGAAGTACATGCTGGCCTGCGGATCCGAAACCGACCGAACCCGCTTGTCCAGTAATAACAAGGTCACGATCGACGGCGACGAGCTGGAGATAGTCGAAGACTTTGTCTATCTCGGCTCACTGGTGACCGCAGACAATGACACCAGCCGTGAGATCCGGAGGCGAATTATCAGCGGAAGTCGTGCCTACTATGGACTCCACAAACAACTGCGGTCGAGAAGACTTAGCCCTCGCACGAAGTGTAACTTGTATGCGACGCTCATTAGACCGGTTGTTCTCTACGGGCACGAGACATGGATATTGCTCGAGGAGGACCTGCATACACTCGGAGTATTTGAGCGACAAGTGTTAAGAACCATCTTTGGCGGCGTACAGGGGAACGGAGTGTGGAGGCGAAGGATGAACCACGAGCTCGCGCAACTCTACGGCGAACCCAGTATCCAGAAGGTGGTGAAAGCTGGCCGGATACGCTGGGCGGGACATGTTGCGAGAATGCCGGACGACTGTCCTGCAAAACAGGTGTTCGCTACGAATCCGGTAGGAACAAGACGAGCGGGGGCGCAACGAGCAAGGTGGTTAGACCAAGTGGAGCGTGATCTGGCGAACGTGGGGTGCCCGAGAAATTGGAGAACGGTTGCTATGAACCGAGTGAATTTTAGGAATTATGAAATGAATTTGCGGCTTTATCGGTGAGGGTTAAAGAGTTGAAAATGAAAGACAGATAGAAGATCAGAAGAAAATTCTAAGGTGGTGAAAAGAGCGAAGAGCATTTGAAATAGAAGCTTGACCACATGCTAAATTCTTTGTCCCGCATCAATTAACTGTATTGAAGAAGTAGTACCCAATAGAGAAGGCACTACATTTTTCGATACAGTTAATTATGGATGGTTCGACCGCCATGTGAGTGTGCACATGTGCCGAACGGACAAAAAATTTTTTTTTCACCACCTTAGAATTTTCTTCTGATCTTCTGTCTGTCTTTCATTTTCAACTCTTTAACCCTCACCGATAAAGCCGCAAATTCATTTCATAAAACAAATTCACGGTGATTTCTCCTCTTAAAATAATTTAGGAATTATGTTCGTCAAGTTATGTCGTGAGACGGAATACTATGTAAATAAAATAAATAAAAAAAAATAAGGCTGGATTGAAACAGCAAGAATTTTCGTTAAATAATAAAAATCCAAATAAAATTTTTGTCTTTAAAGCTAGAATAAGTTGGTATAAAATGGCTTTTAAAAAGGAGTTCAAACAAATATACCTAACCAATATTGACCACAGTCGTTTTTCTATACACAGAAAAGGCAACAGCATCAGCATCCTCTAGCGGACAAAATTAAAACTCCAATTTGAGAAATTCATGTAACTTGTGATAGCGTGTATTCCAGACACGACTTAGAAACTTGGAATAAATAAAATGATAAAAAAAATGTTTTAATTTATCATTTATCAAAGCTCTTTCAGAAATAAAAGAAAGTTTCTGTTTAATGCTCATAAATTAGTACAAATGATTACCGAAGATCCCGTACAAAAGAAGAACAAAAGGCTTACAATTTTACATTAAAAGGGAAATTTACATCAATATTTTTGTAAGGACGTAATCAAGTTTCTAAGTGAGGTCAAGCACAAAGAACTTTCTTTAAATTTCCATGTTTTTATAAAGATTGTTGAGTCAAACTTGGATGTGGATTTAAGAAACTCCAGACATATGTAAATCTTTCGATTAACTTGAAAGATGTGTAGTAATAAATCGTACATGCGCATGAAAATTCCGAAAGGCTGGTGCGAATGTAGCATTGGATGGAGATGAAATCATAATTAAAATAAATAGTTTTTTTTTGCAACTATGTAGTAAAATTAAAAAAAAAAAAGAAATGGGTCATCTCCAATGTGCACAATTCAATCTTAATCCTTCGCCTATTATCGTAAAATTTTATAAAGGCGATGCTGACTTACGCCTAACTAACCTCAACATATATCTCTCGATTTCTATTGTTCGTGTCTTATATCAAAAGAACTATGCTGAATTGAAGATTTTCATCCTGACTAATGATAAATCGATTTTCTCAAATAATAAAAGAAATAAAAGAAAAAGGTGATAAAAAAACATATACAGTTGGTGCTTCAGTTAGACTCAGTTGAAGACTCTTGAGGATTGAACAATTCACCGGACACACTGGACACACCGGAATCCGAGGTGGCGCAAATCACCTCGGCCACACCACAACGAACTCGTCTGCATTGCAAAACGCCCCCAAAACTTCAAAATTCTTACATTTTGGACCAACTTCTTTAATTTTCACTTCGAGCAAAATTTTAACGTCTTGTTTGACCAGTAGATTGCTTCGATCCATCCTTTCTATTCACTCTCTCCTGTAGAAAAAAAATCCGTCGCTCTGCAGCCAGATCCCGGAAACGTTATACCAAAAGTAGGACAAGGGTCGAAAAAGTAGGACTTGTCCTACCGAAGAAGGGCGTCTGGTAAGCCTATATCTGGCTTACTTTTCACTTATTTTTTACTCTCTTTTTATTCATTTTCTATTTATTTTATACAAATTTTTAACTCGTTTTGGACTCCTTTCTGAAAAAATTTTTACTCATTTCTACTCGTTTTTTACTCATTTTCACTAATTTTTGACTCCTTTTTACTCCTTTTTGATTCCTTTTTGACATATTTTTGACATATTCTCGTCTCCTTTTTGACTCATTTTAGAATCATTTTTGACTTAACTTTAACTTATTTTGGACTAATTTTATATTCATTTTCGGCTAATTTTGGACTTTTTTTAACTCATTTTTTACTCTTTTTGGACGTCGTTTTTACTCATTTTGAACATTTTTTGACTCATTTTTTACTCTTTTTGGACGTTATTTTGCCTCATTTTTTTTTAAATTTGGAATCATTTTTGAATCATTTTTGACTCATTTTTGACTCATTTTTTATTATTTATTTGCTCATTTTTTTTTCATTTTTGTAATTTTTGTCACGTTTTTCATTCTTGTCATGTTTTTCATTTTTGTCATGTTTTTCATTCTTGTCATTTTTATCATTTTTGTCATTTTTGTCATTTTTGTCATTTTTGTAATTTTTGTAATTTTTGTCATTTTTGTATTTTTTGTCATTTTTGTCATTTTTTTTATTCTTTTTCACTTAGTTTTTACTTTCTTTTATTCCATGGATGACTTTTGAACCAAAACGTAGCTTTTTAGAACTCAGAGTTTTTTAGGTGATCGATAACTGTTTATCTCAAGCAGCTAATTGAAAACAGATGTCCAAATGGTAATATTTTGAGTAAGTTTTTTTTTCATTCATTGGTAATTGAGAATAGACGATTTTTCAGGATTATCTTTTTGAAATGAATATCAGGCAGCGGTCTTTTAAAACACACATCCTACACCCTAAGCACACGCGAAGAAAGATGTCATCGTTAGTGGGCCTAGTGTATCCGACTATAATTTGGCAGCGATAACGATAAAAGCGCCGAGCAGAAAGGCCCAACCAGCATCATCACCACACCACACCACCACTCTGTCCCATTTGGATTCAAAATTTTGTCAGCAGAAGAAAGACGCCCGACGGAACGAAGAACGAAGACGAAGAAATCGTCGCCACCGTATTGGCAATATTTGATATTCAAAGGAAAATTTCTCCCTCGACAGCAGCGTTGAGCATTCGGGATGAAAAAATACAGTATTGCGAGTGGCAATCTGTTACTTGATTTACATACAAATCGCTTTCCCAAAGGAGGAGATAAAAAAAAGTCCCCCTTCAGATACCGCACACGGATGATGCTGCTGTAATCTTTTGCTCAGGTTGAAAAGTTACGACGACTACCTATGCCCTACTCGATTTAATGTTTGTTCAAAACATGGGGGGGTGGAAAATTTGTTCTTTCGACACAGAACAACTCAGAAGTCATGGGATAACTTGGTTTGAATATGAATTTGAAAGATGCATTATTGTTGAATTAAATGCTGTTCTATGGTTGAATTGATTCGACGATAAATAAATGTTCCGTTCGAGGAAACGTTTCGGCTTCCGTAACTGACCTTTCCTTTTAAGGGAACACGAGGCTTGTTTGGGTTAATGTCCAATAATTGCCAACGGCTCCCCAATCAACAACAATCGTAACGACGCCTTCTGGTAGGTACTAGTATCCTCCTCCAGGCAAACGGAAGCCTTAGTCGGAAAAGTTTTTCCATGTTGAGTCATTTCTTCAATTGCTGTCTAATTTCTTGTTCGACAACATAATCAGCGACGAAAATAGCACCCATTACCGGCGAAAAGGCAGTTTGGTAAAGCACGCCATGATATTATAATCAGCTTCTACTGGCCTTCGAAGCAAGCGAACGAGAGACCAAACTATGGCGTTAGATAGAAGGAAAATTCCACGGCCTACTGGGACCGGCGGCAGTTCCTGTAGTGGAATTCACACCACGTAGCATCAAGTATGCGCGAAGGGAGGTTAAAGCAAAAGCGAAAAATAGCAAAGAAAAGTTCCACGCAGAAATTACCCAAATATCGAGCCGCAGTCTTGAACGTGACAAGGATTTAATAAGTCTCTTCGGTGTCTTGTTGTACCTACAACTTCTTCTTCCATATACACCGGAAGCGTATGGAAGCGAGAAAATTTCAATAGCAAACTGTGAATCGTTTTTGATAGCTGAATGATTTGGCTTAATCCTTCAACCGTTTATCTTTAAGTGGTCCAAAAATACGACAGACTAAAAATGTATTGTGAAAAAATGTTAATGTAGCACTGCGTTTTCGTCGAAAAAGACACCATCCCGAGCCATTGGAAATAAACGAGATTTAATTTCTTTCAACAGACAGTTGCCCATGATTGTAAAAATCACTATAGTTACAATTGCATACAGATAAACGCATATAAAATAAGTTTTTATCGCACGACATCCCCGACATCACAGAACAGCACTGGGTAATTGTCTTTTTAACTTGGCACGTTCTGCTGGCCGTTGGCATCGCATCGGGATCAATTGTCCTACCTACCAGAGATTGCTGCAGTCATATTCCCAATAATCGTTACCGACTTTCGCTTCGGCCAACGATAGTTGCTTTAACCTTTTACCATTTGAAATGTATTTATATTTACTTTGTTCATCCTGCGGGTACACCCAAAATAGCGTCATCATTCTTTTCAGTAAGGTGAATCCATAGTAAAAATCCAAGTTCTACGTTTTGGGTGCATTCTCTCGTCCATTCTTGCTATTATTATTGTGTTGTAACCCATTTGGCAAAACGTTATCGAGATGGAGCCTTAGCGCTATGACTAGATTTTTATTCTCTTAACGATGTCAACGATGCTGCTGCTGCTGTAAGTTTGTATGCACGTTACGACATTTCACCTCTACATTGTAGGTATTTTTTTTTACTGCTAGCAAGGTAATTGTAAGTTTTATCTATCCCATGAACTGCTTACTGCAGGCAAGATGGGGTCCTGGAGATAAGGAGCAAAAATGCTAAAGTTCTCATTTCTGTCCGTGTAATTTCATGAATAATATATGTACTCTTTTGAAATGATATTTTTTTCATTCCAAATTAAAAGTTTCTGCAGTCCCGAATACAAGAAAAAGGAATTGTAGGTATTTGAATAATTTGCCAAATAAAAACATATGACATAAACCTTCCACGCTCAACAGGTCGATATGACCCGAAGCCAACTTTCAAATCGTCATAGCTCTTTTGAAAAACAAAATGGTGACCAAGAATCGACATTCTTTTAGTCATTTGCGTGTTTATACCATATCTATTTGTGATTTTGAAATTGAAGAAAGGCTTGTTTGTTTGGAAATGTTTGTATTGTTTCGTAATTTTTGTCATTTTTGTAGTTTTGTGATTTTTTGACATTTTTGACATTTTTATTTTGTTATTTTTTTCGTTTTTGTCAGTTTTGTCATTTCTGTACTTTTTTTCATTTTTATCTTTTTGTAACTTTTGTCTTGTTTTGTAATTTTTTTTTCATTCTTATCAGTTTTGTAATTTTTGTAAATTTTCATTTTTGTTAAATAATTCTTACGTGAGCTTTCATTATGTCGTATGAATCATCCTAAGAATTCACCGAAAACTGCTGCCAAAAACTATCAAAACAATTTTAAAATTTGTATTTTACATATAGAATATGTTGTCCAGACAAAAAATATTCTAAATGGAAAAAAGTCTACTAGTTTGTATTAATTTTGTAGTTAAACTGTTTGTTTACATTTTTTTCATAAGACATAATGAAAGCTCACGCTAGAATTGTCATTTTTGTTATAATAGTCATAATTGTGATATTTGTTATAATTGTCATCAGGGATGCCAGGTGTTGAGGATAAAAAATCTGACCAATTTTGAAAAAAAGTCTGTGTGTGTCTGTGCACAAGGAAGATCACAAATTCGATTTCATCACTACATTTTGAAAGTCTGTAAAATCTGGGCACTCTCAGCAAAAATCTGGGCAAAATTTGTGTCTGACCAAAATCTGGACAAAGGGTCAAAAGTCTTGGTTTTACAGACAAATCTGGGCACTTGGCAACCCAGTTTGTCATTTTCGTCTTGTTTTTTTTTTCTTTTTTGTCAATTTGGTTTTTTTTTTGTTATCACCCATTCCAGCGTGACGTCACAACGTTTGCAAATTTTTTTTTTGTTATAGCATAGCATAGCATAGCATAGCATACACAGCAAGAAAAATTCGTGTAAATTTAGATCGAAAACGATGCACGAAAACGGAACATCGATTTTGATGTAAAATTCTATCACGGTGTATTTTTTTCGAGGATGTAATTTTTGAGGCGTGTAAATTTAGATCGAAATCAATGCACGAGATTGGATCACAAAAGCCGTCGTGTAAAAATACACAGGGATGTAAATTTTAAAATTTATTATCGTAAATATTGATATTTTTTCTAAATATTAAGGTTTTTGCTTGTGTCTTGAATAAATACGCCGCATGTATCCTTTTTAATTCACATTTATTTCCAAAACTGAACATAAAAAAACCATTCGGAAAGCGTCAGGCTGATATTGTTGTTGCATCCTATGAATCCCAACACGGGGATGTTTTTCGAATCAGCATGATCAGCATCCTCGAATGGTTCCGGAAATCATAATTTTTCGGTCAGCATCCTGCACACTTGAATTGTTCTGACAAAAGTTTCTCCGGATAATCACTGGCCGGATATCAGCCGCTGCGAAAAATCTGACCTTGCTGTAATGGAGAGAAAACTTATCAGTTTCAACCATATTCTTTATTTCACGTCTCATAAACTTACTACTTTAAAGACTCTTAAAGTGCTCCTGTAGCTACGCCTTTGAATGACTCGTTTCCGAATAATTTTCCGACTTGTTTACTTTGTGCCCGACGCGCAAACTAACTTGAAATATAAAAAGGCACAATTTAAATATTTGCATTCAATTTTAAATCAAACAGATATAATTTTACACTGTTTGTGATATAAATTTCATTGACCGGTTGATTTTTGCATGATGCAGTGTAAAATTAAATCAAAACAGTTTATTTATATTCAATTTTGGAAAATAGACTAATATTACATCGAAAGAAGTTTAAAATTACATCTTTTTGTAATTACACTCAAGAAAAAATAGATCACTCGTGTTTTAGATTCCGTGTACTTTTAGAATTTTTTTGCTGTGTAGCATAGCATTGGGTGACTACACACATCTTGAATTGGCTGATACACAGGGTAAAACTAATAATCAAGCCCAACCCAAGATGCCAAAATGAGTATCTGGATTGAATACTCATTTCAAGGGTGGTTATTGAGGATTAGTATGGTACCATAATGCACACCGTGTCAAGTCAATGTAATCATTTTGGGATAGTCTGAAACAGCAAAATAAACTTTTCAGGTGCAGAGAACTCATACGACCCTACATATAAAGATGCTGTTTCAAATAGGTAAGGGAAGGGTTATTTATGTTTAAAGGAAATCCAACTTGGCAAATAGGATTGATGAACGAAAAAATGTTTCAAAATAACACAGATACACAAATAAAAATTGGAATGGGCTCACCAATATTTTGTACCAGCTTAAAATGATGGGAGCAATTCTGCAATGAACTAATCATCTTCTATGATATAAGTATCCTGGTTCCTTTGAATTGCCACTTCCGGTTCTTTGAAATTTCTTCACTTCTTTTGTATCACTCTACTCTGAGAGCAAGTCCAATGGTGTTGGGAAAAAGTGGTAGGAATTTTGACGTCTGTAGCACAGATGGGAATTTTTCTATCGTGAAATATAGACCAAAAATGTTGGCCGTCCACCGGTGTGATAGAATACGAAGGTATAAAATCGAAAGCAACCAGCGATGCCAAGAAAATTTGCTTTTCAGTAATTTTACTGAGTTTTTGTATTTTGAATTCACCGTTTGAAAATTGAAATCAAATTCAAATTTCAAAATCAAATTTTTGATCATTAACTTGAAATAGTAGTGTCCATATGAAAATTTGTTTATTTATATATATGAATAAGTATTGTTTAAGTTATAATGCATTCAAATATTAAACTATATTCTGCAGAATTAGGTGTTTTGTATTGGAGTGCATTTGATAACACGAGTTGATCAAGTTTTTTATCTCTTCCTAAAACTTTCATTTTCAAAGTGATAATTAAGTAAGTGACAAATAGAAAGTATAGGTATTTCAGACACATTTCTAAATCCATAAAACCGTCATTCAAATTCAAAATAAAAAAAACTTTTATTAAAACCAAATAACTTCGATAAATTAAGTTTGCTTTTAATATTAAAAACTAAATTTTTGTTTTAACTTTGTTTAACTTATTCATTTAAGGTAAAAAAAGATTTAGGTAATCAATTCTCATTACAAAACGTATAAATTGGAGAAGCTGTATTATGTTTGCCATGATCGAGACGTCATTTAGTCTAATTTATTATCATTGCAAATTTATGTCTCAAAGTATAATTATGTTACTGCTTGGAACTGTTGCATGGGACGTTTGTTCTGCAGTTCACTTAAGATAAAAAAAACTCATGGAAAACGTATTCAAATCATCAGTCAGTTGTTATTATAGTTATTCTATAATACTGGTATTGTAACGTTCTACCAATGTAGCACACATGAAAGTGATTTTGGTATTTGAAGGACTATTCGAATTTAAAGGTTTTACATATAATTTAAATAAAGAGTTTTTGTTTCGTAGCTTTTCAAACAAACTTATATTTTCGACCGTTTTTTTTCTTGTTCTTTCTTCGAACATCTAACCAGGTCACACCTGTGGAACTTTTCGATTGTAAAATCATTCCTGCCCGTGTTTGAATAGAGGGATCAGAGATCCAACCCATCGGAAGCCAAACTTGGTGCATTCCGGCAGCACAACCTAAAATTTGGGATATGGGTTTTGATTTTAAATAATTTACCGACTTTTGAGAACACCTATTTGATACAAACATTCAATTTTCGATATTTCTTCGTTTTAATAAGCTGCAATTTGTCCGGTTACGCTGGGACCGAAAAATTCATTGGAAGCTGATTTTTACTCCCGATACGACGCCTGCGTTTGATATAATTGACACTTGTCAAATTAACAGCGAGGGTTCCGTATTCTAAAGATGATGGAACCATTAAGGGGGGGGGTAGGGTCTAACGGGTATAAAAAAACACCATTTTCACGATTTTTTTCTAGAGCTATCGTTTAAACAAATGTATTCAAATTTTTTGCATTATACAAAGCATTGTTTAAAGAACATTTAGTAATTTTTTCGTAGAAAAATATTGAAAAATGAGCCAGTGACGGAGCATTTTCGAGGATGCCTTTTAGAAAACAAGATTTGCGGTGGACACTGTATCTCAGCACAGAATCATCTGAAGTCAAAAAATCAGAGCAAAATATTTTTAATAGATGTTTTTCTGGACCCCAATGTTTTTATTTAACTTAAAAATATTTTTATGAAATTTTTGTGGTTGTTTGAAGTGAAAACTACGATTTTTCACCTAAAAATCCGCCATTTTTCACCTGTAAAATCTCCCCAAAGTAAAAAAATCGAAAAAGAAAAACGTTGGGGTCTGGTATTTTATTAGTAGAAAACATGTTCCAAATTTGAAAAGAATCGGATAAGTAGTTTTCAAATGACGATGTCCACGGACTTTAAAAATGTGCTTTCGAGAAAAACGCGTTTGAAGTTTCTGCTCTTGCTTTCTTGCAGTATTAGATAGGAGGAGATAAAGGCCTATAACTTCTACAGTTTTGCTTCAATTGACTTGAAAATTTGACACAACATTCTTGAAATGTTTTCCAATAAGAAAATAAAAAAATAAAAAAATCGATTTTTTGAAAGTGTTAGACCCTACCCCCCCCTTAAAGGCGGCGTTCCGAACTTGTTACCGGACATTCCGACGGAATACCTTTTTCAAATAAAAATAAATGAAACACTTTCCTTCTCCCGAAAACCGCGCAAACAAACAAACCAAATTTTTTTATTCACACAGCTATCTGGCATCTCTGCCCCTAAAAATGCATGATAACCCATTCGATTGGCAAGGGCATGAACAAAATTGGTTGTAAATTTTAAAGAGTTGATTTACTTCTTTGCAATTAGTATCAATTCAAGTGATAAAAGAATTTTTTTTTAAAGAAAATATCACTTTATGTTTAAATCCTGAAATTGCTAAATTTCCTTTATTTTCCCCTCAACTGAGGTTTTCAGCATAAGAAAGATGGCAGCACCGAATCGTTTCATGCACGAATACTGTATTGCAACGCCGACTCTATCACTCGGTTTGGTGTTGCAAAACAATGTGTTTTTCTATCACCCTCAGCCAAAAAGTGTTATACGATACAAATTTTGCAGCGCGAAACTGTTCGAATATCAGATTTTCCCAACACCGGTGAACGGCAAATGTGTTGTGATGTGATGTAAACCGTCGAAATTCCCAACTCTATCTCAACCAGTGAACTTGCTCTGAAGCGTGGTCGTACCCTCCGTTTTTCATACCGGTACCGGTCTCATAGGAAAAAAAAATCGAAAAAAAGTAAAATATACCCAATATTAATCAAGATGTGTTATGTTCTGATAAAACTGAAAGGTAATCTAAAAATTTTGAAACGACAAATGTGTAATAGAAAATTTACTAAATATTTGAAAATAATAGAAATCTGTTACCTTACCTTTGAAATAGGATTCAGGTTAGTTTTCTTTTAATTTTATCCTACCAAAGTTATAAAAAATATCGAAGTATCGATCACCAGCTAGTAGCAATTGTTTTGGCAATGATCCCCCTCTTCCCCACTAAAAAAACGATACTCATCCGTATTTTTCGATTCCGGATCCCTTGGTTCTGAAGATTAAGGTTAATTTGTTGCCTCTTGAAGAGTCCTTTTGATCTGGTGGGCATCATTTGAATTCGGTGACATCAGCTTTTTCAGGCGCTCCAGCTTTCCGCAAAATCCGGGGGACAATCCAAATAGAAAAAAAAACTGATTCTACTTCAAAACTTGATTTTAAATTTTTATGATTTTTCAGCCCCAAAATAAAACGTGTCCGTCACTTACAAGCACAGCCTACCGAGTCTTGCAAATTTTTTTTTTGTTATATTGTATGTAAGTTTTTCAGGTTTTTTTCGCACATTGAAAAAAATTATACCTTATAAGGTCAAAATTTAATTCTCTACAAATTTTTATAGAACAAATAGTTAACAAAATACAAGCAAAAGGAATCGTGACGTCACAACGCGCCTCTTTTTCCAATTTTCAGTATTTTTAACAACACCGCATTTTTCTGCTCTTCTATTCGATGAAATTTTATGAAAATTTCATGAAAGTATCGACTCATTACGATCAACAAATCGCTGTTTTAGATTTTTTCAAATTTTGATCTCAATTTATTTTAGAGCGTTTCAGTTTTGTGACGTCACAACGCACCATTTATTTTAAAGCAGGGTTTTGCAAAGCGTTGTGACGTTACGAAATTTTATGGTCAGCTTCATGAAATAAATCAAAGTATAATCTGAAAATTAATGCTTAATTTACCTAAAATGCTTAAAAACTCAATAAATAATGTGATTTGGTGATGAAATCGATCCATTTATTCCCAAAAAATAAGAGGAATTAAATCTCAAAGGCTCATATAAGCAGAAAAGGTTCGCAACACTACTCAAATAAATTTTATTCAATTTTTTTTGTGCGATCATGTGAATATCAATTAGAAAAAGAAACTAACGCTAGGAAATATTTATTCGTAAATGCGTTGAAATGTGTTTCTAAATCTTTTTAATCTTTAACTGCAAACGAAAAGAAAAATAAATGATAATTTCAAAAGCCTTCGATCTTTTAAAAGTTAGTTAATGGACACTAGAGTGCCTAAATCAGCCGACTCATGAAAATATTATAAGTTGCAAGCTAAAATAGATCCTAGGCCTAGCACAAAGTCCACTGCCAAATTTGGGGATTGGACCACGGAAATAGATGGCACAATGAGCCTAAAATTTGTATGGCATTATAAGCTGCAGCTTTTTTCGGTGGGTGAGTGATCCGATGTTTGGTATTTTTGGCAGTATTTAGTACCAGGGCATCCAGTTTAGTCATGTTTTTGTGCTACAACATATACTATATGCTTTTTCGAATGTGCAACGTTTTTTGGTGTGATTGTAACGATAACAATGCTTACAAAGCTATGGTTGCGGTATATAAACGCGAGTGCGCACTCGATGCAATCCGAATTGAACAAATTCCGGTATACTTGTAGAATTTATCGTTTGAACCAAAGTTGGTGTACCGAGAATACCATCTACAGTGAAAACCCGATTTTGTCACACACCGATTTTGTCTGCCCCCGATTTTGTCTACCCCCGATTTTGTCCCATTTTTTCACCCGATTTTGTCATCATTTTTTATTCAACGCAAAAAATACTAAATATCGCCTTTTTTCTTTTCCGTTGAACATCTTGAGGTTGAAATCATTCTGAAGGGACAAAACTGATGGATGATTACATCGATATTGAAAGTGAAGATGATTGATCAGGGACGTATCAAGATTTTTATACAAACAAGTCAAGTTTTAAACAGGTTTTTTGTTAATCAAAGTTGTTGAATACAATTATAACTAAATATAATGGTATAAAAGAACGTATTCAAGTAATCTTAAAGCATTGTTTTATTTGTTTGAGCTTTCTTCAAAGCAATCTTTCTGATACGTTGCAAGAAGATGACATCATCTATAGAAAGATCTGAAGCATCAGCCCAATCAACTGTTGTCCAACATACGTACAGCTTCAACATCAATTATGTTTCTTAAAATTTCACATGAATCATTTGGAGTAGATGCCGCTGATTCTGAGTCTGGTGCTACATCCGAAATTTTAATGGCTCCAATGATTCGAGGGGCTCGTTTAATGCTGACTGATCATCCAGCGTCGTGTTCAGAATTTCTTCATCCGTAAAAGCTTTACTTGCATATCTCTACTTAGGGTCCTGTGGCAAAATAGTTTCATCGCGGTTGTTTACATCAATCAAATGGATCAAGGGAACACCATCTTAGTGAACGAGTTTGTTATTTAAAATAATTCCAATTTTCTTCCATGACTACTGCGTTACAGTTACGCTTTATTTTACTCCAAGCATCGTGCATCCAGAAACATAAATCCCTCAACGTTATGCTCTTCAAGCTTTGACCGATATCGATTTCGCGAGCCATGACATGTAACTAGCAAAAGTTTTTGACGATATTTTAGTTTAAAGTTCTGAATTTTATTCTGGTCCATGGGCTGAATCACCGCAGTCACATTTGGAGGCATAAAAACAGTTATCAAACCATCATCGCTTTTTAGCTCATCATTCATATGATGTGCTGAGCAATTATCCAGTAACAACACAGCTTTAGGAGGAATAGACATTTCGGCTGAAAATTTGCGTACTGCTGGTACGAAGTCCTAGAGGAACCAGTTTTGGAAAATCATTCGAGTCATTCAGGCATTTTAAGAGGCGAAATATGTGACAGGCACATTAAATATTTTTTTGATTTTGATTTGAACGGAAGCTTTGAATCTTATCTTCAGTAATATTTAACCAAAAGAAATAATTAGATCATTAGGATTTGAACCATTAAAGATTATTTTATTTTTCTGGTAACATCGGTCTTAACAAGGTGTTTAAAGATGCGTAAAACCAATATTGTATGATGTTTTGATGTGAAAAAGACCTATAGCTAGTAATATGTCAAAAAAGGGAATATCTACTACAAAACCTGTACACTGTTTTATTGGGATAATATACGTTTTTTGTAGTAATTTATTGGATTATGACGGATTAAAATCATTTTTTCAAAATCTCCCGATTTTATCACTCTCCCCGGTTTATCACTCTAAAATTCATCATGGGGGTGATAAAATCGGGTTTTCACTGTAGTAGGCTCCTTAAAGCCTAAAGGTATGAGCCGTTTCAAATAAAGAATTTACAAAAAAAAAAAAAAAATACCATCTAGTGTTTTTTCGTAATGCGGCGAACGTGTGTAATTTTTTGATTCGATAATTCGGAAAGTAGCTCTTCATCTGTCATACCATTAACTGTTTTTAGATAGATCTTCCAATCAGAAACGGGTTATTTGGTAGATTGTGTCCATCTGCAGCGCTCAGAAATATGTAGGAGAAAACTCTACAAAGCACACCAGTTAAGCGAAATCGAATGATAAAAACACGGTTTTGATGATATGTTTGTAAAAAACTAAAATATCTAGAAAACACACCGCGGGGTAGAACGCCAAAACTAGTGGACAGAACGCACCATACCGAAAGGGTGATGAGAAATGGAACAATGGTTATACGGAATGAAATAATTGAAACATCAAATGTTTTATAACACGTTCATCGTATTATATACTATATACTAACCATACCTTATAGGTAAAACGCCTTCAAGTAGGCAATGGAATTCAATGTCTTGGCTAATATTACGACAAACATGGCGGCACTTCTTCGAATCAAATATTGGTGCACCTTTTGAACATGAAAATGGACAAAATTCGTTATAGTTATGCATTCTTATCGTCATTTGGGAGTCAGCAAAAACAAAGAATGGCATTTTGTCTGGATATTCGGTTTATCTCAAATACTAGCATCATTCAAAATTCGAGCGTAAAACACGTGGTCTTGTGGGCATTCTGCCCCAATTATGATATGATTGTTTAAAGTGAAAATTTGAGGGAATTTAGTGAAATTCAACTCAATATTTACAGTCTTCCGTGAGTGCATACGAGAGGAAAAACGATAAGTTGTTGTCTTATTAGATTGCACAGGCTGGTTGACCATAAAACCTTATATGTTAAACATGAAAAATAATAAGTTTCACGCGGAATCGATTAATCCTTCTGTTTCTTAAAAATAAACTCGTTTTAGTGATCTTTTTACCTATGCAAGTATAGAAAATCTTGTTTGCCACTAGCTTTGAAACCGTTTTGTAGAATTTAATGAAATTTTGACTGAATTTAGTTCATAGTGCATTGTTTACATCCTGCCAGTTTTATAGTCCTGTGATAAAAACTTGCGGAAATGGAATCGAAAGAACAGCTCGTGCGTGATAAAATCTTGCGCATTCATCACGAGAACAAGGATCTCTCGAATCGTTCCATCGCTTAAGCGTTTGGATCCGCGAATTCTACGGTGCCGCGAGTGATTAAGCGGCTCGAGGAACGATTGACCACCGATCGGAAGCCCAGAAGTGAAGGAAAAAGTATTCCTTACAACACCAAAAATCACAACCGCGTAGTTGGGGCCTCCAACCGAAACCCGAACGCCTTTGTTCGGGATGTGGCTAAGAAGCTGCACCTAAGCCGAAGTTTTATCCAGAAGGCCAAAACTAAGGCTGGGCTTCGAGCATTCGAGGTACAAAAGGTCCCAAATCGCGACGAGAAGCAGAACAAGGCCGCCACAACCCGTGCCAGGAAGTTGTACACCTCAACATGCTGATCAAAGTTGGATGCTGCATCATGGACGACGAAACATATGTGAAGGCCGACTTCAAACAGATCCCCGGCAACCTGTTTTTCACGACCAAGGATAGTTCAGCGTTCCGGAGCATGTCCGCACTCAGAAGATGTCCAAATTTGCGAATAAATTCCTGGTTTGGCGAGCCATCTGCACGTGCGGGAAGCAGAGTGCACCTTTCGTGACCCAAGACACGATGAACGGACAGGTGGACATGAAATAGTGCTCCCAGAAGCGTCTGCTTCCTCTTCTGAAGGCTCACAACGTCCCAATAATCTTCTGGCCGGATTTGGCCTCATGCCACTACTCCAAGGACGTGCTGAAGTGGTATGCGGACAATAAGGTGTTGTATGAAAAAAATGGCTAAATTGACAAAAAGGTTTAAAAAATTGAAAATTTGAATAACTGATTCACCAGCCGAAAGAATAATTATATTCACTCGCAAGGGAAGTTGCGACAATGTGACAAAAATGAAAAAAAAGACCAAGATGACCAAGCTTATTTTAAGGTGCTTTCAGAAACATTTAAATAAGTTATCGGATAAAGTTCGAATAGTTATTATTAGGTGTGTATATCGTTCGTCGAGTTCATCCTAAATATGTATGAAGTTGATAAGTCATTTGGCATGAACAGAAATTTCCCTTTTTTTGTTCAATATTATTTTCGAGTATCAGTTTACCATCAGTATAAAGATGGGCGGACCTATGTGACTTCCCTAGAGGACCATGGTAGGAACATCATATGGCTGGGATCCGATTCACCCTAAAACTTCACAAATGCTTGACGTTCCGTAAAGTAAGAGTGCAACTATGTTTGTTACATAAGACCTGTTGTCCTATGAGGCCGAATATCCTTCGGCTTGATCATCCATTCGCCCAAGTGACTTTCACCTTAAAATATTTCGGAATGACGGCCTTCGGTCGAACGTCCAGGCCCTGAAAAACTGGGAGCCCGCCGAGCAGAAGAGATCGCCTTTTCCAAGTCCAAATGACATTTTTTTATTTTTTTTTTGCAGGGATTTTCATCCTGTTGGATGATTGATCCCAAGATCCAAGATGTTGCCCACAATTTCAAAGTTAATATAATTATTTCCGTTTATTTCAATAAATTTCCCCATTTTTTGTAAGGTTTAAAAAATGGTATCGAAAAATCTGCAGTGATGGGCCACTTATTAGAAAGTTTCACATCTATTTTGGTTTATTCGATCGAAAAGAAGAGATGACTTCACAAGCTAGTAAAAAAACAAAATATAGTATTGCCTTCCACATCATTTTGTATGCATGGAAGTTGGAAGAACGCAAAAAATAAAAAAAACTAGTAACAACGATTTCTCCTTTTTTGTTGCAATATCACGAGTGAAATCACTAGCACATTTGCCAGATAAAAGATGTGATGGAATGTTGTTTTGCTTGCATCCGCACAGTACGATGCTACGAGATACGACCGACACTTTCATTGCAGTAGTAGGAACCCCGTGTATTGACAGTGCGAGTACATCAAAAATACATTACGATCCGACTGTGTTCGGTGCCAGGTTTTGATTGATTTTGCCGTCAGTAAACCCAAACCGACCACCAATCAGCTTTCTACTTATATTGAGAGCGAACTTGCATATTGCGAATTTACGACCATCACATTTTGGCCCCTGTGATGGTCTGCTTGCGTTCTTGGTTCTTGTGTAGCTGTCATTCCGGTACACTCACTGGTGACAGCTTTTTGGCCTATAGTTGTGGAATGTAGGTTGTACCTTCATACAGTGGCAACCTTTGCTCTTTTCGCATTCGGATGCTGTTTTGCTACGTATGTACATACATACCTACCCACATAGTCCACCCAATATAGCGGGATATTTTATTGATGTTCATTTTTGCCTAAGGTGGCGCAAGCGTTAGTGGTCCGAAAATCAACCTACGAAAATCTTTTTCTATTTATTTTATTTGAATAATTTGATACATCTCATGTTTGATTTCGATCCGATTTCCAATAAAGTCCTCAAGAACTGATCTTTGTTTTGAGACAACCGATACAACATTCTCACATATTTTATAATTTATTGCTTGTTTGTGTCGTGGGAAAGCAAAGCCAGACATATTGCTCTGGTGTTTGAAGCCTCAATCTCTCAATGGTTCACCCAGTGATTGATTGCTCCACTTGACAATTTTATTCCTTCGTACACTATTATTTTTGTTCAATTTAGACATCATATGATTTCGTCTTCGTCGCGTTAGTCCGGCCAATAAAGATCGAGCCAGTTGAACGCTGGCCCTGAACGCGATAAATCACCCTAAATCCCTCTAGCTAGCTGCTGCACACTGACGAACTCCAGCATAGAGGGCGCCCGGGCTCCAATTGATATGAGATGAGATGCTGTGCAGCAGCAGCAGCAGCATCATCAGTAGAGTATCATCGTCCTGCTGCTGCTTGGATCCCTCGAGCAGACAAAGCAGAGCCAGGATGCCGACTGCCTTTTCAACCAAATAACTGCACGACGATCACGAATGAACGAATCGATGGCAGCTGTCGTTATTTTTTGCCCTCTCTCATTCGTAATTGTCCTGAAATTGATTGAGCAATGTATCTTTTTAACTGATGGTCTCTAAAATATTGGCGATGGCTGGTTGAGGATATGAAAAATTTTATTGGTACCTGCCTGTCTTTTGGGTTATTTGCCATTAAGTTTTACTCAGGCATCGGAAAAGCTTTCACGTATCCTTGCACTCCAACATTTCCGCACCTCTTGGTATCGGTTTCTGTCTTGAAATTGAGCTAAAATTTGCTAAAATTGAAGTTGTCTCTGAAGAAGTCTTTTATTAGTAAATCTTATACCTACATACTTTCAATGATGATGAAAACGATAGTTTTTTTTAATGAGAAAGAGAGAACCGAAGACCAATTCCAATAATATTTGAATTAATACAAAATAAGCTCAAAGTCGATAACTGTTACTAGCTTTTCACGTTTGCATCTAAAATTGTCCTTTGAAACTGTAATATGCATACCCTTATGATGAATAGGTTTTCCCAATTATTCACTGCGAAAAAAAAGTTCGGTTTTCAATTTTTTTAACCATTCATTGCATTTTTTATGTTAAACTCTTTATTAAAAACCAATTGAGTGATTTTTTATGATTAAAAAAAAGAGAAAAATCTCACCTGAAAAATTTTGGAATACGACAACCTCAAAATCGATACAATTTTTCATTCCAAAAACTAACAAAAATATCGAAATACTCAAAAATTTCATAAATGGGATAAAATGAAATTTTAGTAATTTACATAATTTTTTTAATTTTTGTCATTTAGTCATCTTTTTCAATTTTTGTCATTTTTTTGTCATTTTTGTCATTTTGGTCATGTTTGTCATGTATGTGATTTTTGTCATTTTTGTCATTTTTGATATTTTTGTCATTCTTGCCATTGTTGTCATTTTTGTCATTTTTGTCATTTTTGTCATTTTTGTCATTTTTGTCATTTTTTTCATTTTTGTCATTTTTGTCATTTTTGTCATTTTTGTCATTTTTGTCATTTTTGTCATTTTTGTCATTTTTGTCATTTTTGTCATTTTTGTCATTTTTGTCATTTTTGTCATTTTTGTCATTTTTGTCATTTTTGTCATTTTTGTCATTTTTGTCATTTTTGTCATTTTTGTCATTTTTGTCATTTTTGTCATTTTTGTCATTTTTGTCATTTTTGTCATTTTTGTCATTTTTGTCATTTTTGTCATTTTTGTCATTTTTGTCATTTTTGTCATTTTTGTCATTTTTGTCATTTTTGTCATTTTTGTCATTTTTGTCATTTTTGTCATTTTTGTCATTTTTGTCATTTTTGTCATTTTTGTCATTTTTGTTATTTTTGCCATTTTCGTCATTTTTGTCATTTTTGTCATTTTTGTCATTTTTGTCATTTTTGTCATTTTTGTCATTTTTGTCATTTTTGTCATTTTTGTCATTTTTGTCATTTTTGTCATTTTTGTCATTTTTGTCATTTTTGTCATTTTTGTCATTTTTGTCATTTTTGTCATTTTTGTCATTTTTGTCATTTTTGTCATTTTTGTCATTTTTGTCATTTTTGTCATTTTTGTCATTTTTGTCATTTTTGTCATTTTTGTCATTTTTGTCATTTTTGTCATTTTTGTCATTTTTGTCATTTTTGTCATTTTTGTCATTTTTGTCATTTTTGTCATTTTTGTCATTTTTGTCATTTTTGTCATTTTTGTCATTTTTGTCATTTTTGTCATTTTTGTCATTTTTGTCATTTTTGTCATTTTTGTCATTTTTGTCATTTTTGTCATTTTTGTCATTTTTGTCATTTTTGTCATTTTTGTCATTTTTGTCATTTTTCATGACTTTGAATTTTTTGTCGTTTTTGTCATTTTGGCTATTTTTCTAATTCAAGTAATTTTTTGATTTTTGTAATTTTTGTCACCTGTGTAATTTTTGTTTTTTTTTGTTATTTTGTTATTTTTGTTTTTTTTTTTTTTTTTTTGTCAATCTGGTAATTTTCGTCATTTTTTAAATTTTTCTTTTTTTTGCCATTTTGTCTTTTTTGTCATTTGTATCATTTTGGTCTCTTATTTCATTATTTTCGTTAAAATAATATTTTCAAAATAGCTTTTTTTGGATTCTTATGCTAAATTTTCTCGTTTTTTTTGGATAACGTGTAGCTATTAAGCCTTCCTTTTGTTCTATTATACAATCCAATCTGTATACCTAGTGCGTTCAGAAGAACATTTTTCTAGGGATTTGAAAAAGATACAATAAGCGGACTTCCAAATGAGACATTTACGCTTTTTAAGGTACGGTTGTACTTAAATTTAAGAGCTTCCAATTTTATCGAAATCGAATCCCTTATTAAATACAAATAGAAAACATTTAGGGCGAAAAGCCTTAAGCAGGAAAACATCATGAAAAGTTTATCCAACTGGATGCAATTTATCGCTTCCCACACAACACCATTCCACTGCGGCATGTTTTATTGTTTTCTGATGAATTTTATAATGAAACATCTATCGCAGAATACATTATGAGAAGGTGGAATCGAAGAAAAAAGAAATTTCCCTTCCCTTTCGGGCTCGCCATAGCATGGCGTATGGATTAAGCTTTTCTCGGGCCCTGCCGACAGTATCATCTCTGGCTTAGTGGATAAAACCCCACCAGCAGCGAAGGCATCATTGTTCAACCAACTCTCACACCCCCTCGTTTTCCCTAAGGCACGCTGCACTGGTCGGTATCGGGGAGGGCATACTTCATATTCTGTCGATTTCCAATATAATCCTCCGATAGGTCGGGTCAGTTGGTTGGTTATTTTCGATCCCTAGGACTTTTGCTGGTGCTGCTGCTGGCGGAGTTTTGCCGACGAGATTCCAAAACAATCTGCTGCTTCCGCCCCTTTATAGGAGGGAACCACTAGCAGCGGACTTTGGCCACTCCCGGCCGGCCACCAACAGTCAGTCACCAACGGACCGTTAAGTGAAAGATAAAAATTTAATAAAAATGTTATAACCATCAATGACACGTGGCACCGCCCATACACAAACAAATATACATATATAACCAGTATTGGAGGCACACTTACGTACACACACACATACAACCGAATGCTCATCCGCCCGGTAGAATAGTGTTTTTAATGCTGGGCAATATATTAGCGGTTATCTGCACGGCTTTTTTCGGTTGGGCTGCAGGTTGAAAAGGATAATATCACAATAAACTATAGGTATGAATAAAACACATCCTCTGTCCCATCTAGGCGAGGCGCGGCAATTCAGAATGAATCATATGGAGCGTAAACTCTAGGTGCTTATTCATAAATATTTTAAATTTGCAAATCAATAGTGTGAAGGGAATATATTTATTCGAAGGTAGGCTGCCTCGCCGAATAGCGGTGGCAATGTCGTCCGAAAAATTTAGGATAGGAACAGCTGAAATAGTGAAAAACATGCAAACGAAGCAAATTTGAAAAGAGTATCAAATCTCGGAACCGGAATGAAAAAAGTTCTTAACAGAGGAGGGCATAAATCCGGTTTTGAATCGTTTGCTTTTAACGAATCTATTTCATGTAATGTATTAATGCATTAAAAAAAATGGTCAAAATTGGCAGGATAAAGAAGGAGCAATTACCTCGAGCCCCACGGCTAAAGGGTCTCCAAGAAATCTTGGCAACGAAATCGGAATTTTAACGTAAAATATAACAGTTAGGGGGGCCCATGATATAGTATCTTGATTAGTTACACTTTAATATAAGTTAAGGGCCCCTCAAGATTTTTAACGAATTATGCGGACTTAGCACATCAGGACTTTTTACAAAATCTGAAAAAATCTAAGCATCTGATTTAAAAATTTTCAACACAAAATATGAACAAACCTTAGCAGAATCCAGTCATTATTATAAAAAAAATCAAGAAGAAAGTGAGGGAAAACATCTCAATTTTTATCAAAACACGTCGTAGGGTTCAAATCGTTTTCCAAAACTCCTGAAATAAAAATCAATTAAGACAAAGCTAATAAAAAATTGAATTTTCAGTTTTTTGAATAATGTGAATAACTCCAGCAAGATACGGACTATTTAATATTCTGGCATTCGCGCCAAACCATAGTTTGCTTTACTTATCCACTCAACTTTGAAAAATCGACATATCCAAATAGATCCGGAGAATCTGGGATGCATGTTAGGAGGGCGCAGCAAATCAAACGTTGTGTTTCGACTTTTGACTATGAGATATTTTCTCCACATTTAAAAAAAAATGTAACTATAATTACGGTGTTTTGAATAACTTTTTTTTTAGCTTCCTTCAAAATTCGAAAATAATCATTAGTTCTCGAAAGAAGATTGGCAGTACAGGAAAATGTAGGATAACGAAAATATCTCTCGTTTTGATTAAATTCAAATGTCTTATTAAAACTAAAAAAAATTTAAAATTAAAAAAAGGAGAAATTGAAGAAATCGTTGAAAAACGTTTTGAAATTTAAATTTTCCGATCTTTGCTCGGAATAAAATAAATAAACTGTTCGCTTTATAACCATAAGATGAGTATGCAGGTAGCAAGGCTATTGTTAGTTTGTCAATCGTTATTGAAATTTACGGTTGACGTGTTCTTCATACTTTCGAAATTGATATTCGAATTTAACAAAAGAAAAAATAAAAATAGTAAAAATCTATCGACTGGTTAAGTAATGAATAAATTGATTTTCGGCGATTTCAATCACGAAAAAAATCTTAAGACGATTTTTATGGTTGCAAACCGGAATTGAATTGTGACGATCAATTTTCCTCGTGCCGTCTTTTCTCTCTCTCTCTTTCCTGCATTCTCTCTCTCTTCTCCCCGCCATTCTCTCTCTCTCCCATATTCTCTCTCTCCCTCATTATCTCTCTCTCTCCCTCATTCACTCTCTCTCCCTCATTCCCTCTCTCTCCCTCATTCTCTCTCTCTCTCTC